>NC_053164.1:95049943-95342443 GCF_016835505.1 Polypterus senegalus
CTGTAGGTTGTTAAAAAAAAAAACATTGTCAATTAGGCTCAATTTGAAATCTACATTATCCACCTACTTACATACATTTTTAAATTAGCTTTAAATTCAATCATCGCCTATATTATTTTATGCTTTATTTACACTGTATACTGCCTTAGGTATGTAAATTGAGGTTATAACATTTAGTGATAGTTTTATAAGTAATGAACTGAGTTTCCATCGCAAAATCTATGATACGCTTTTTAGCACCCCTACCCAGAAATGCAGTCGGACACCAACTAGCTGATTGTAAAATAGCTATCTTTTGACTGCATTTGAGCAAGAATGGATTTTTTTTTAAATCCAGACATTTTGTTTTTCTCTTTGCTTAAACTAATTATAGCTGGTTTTGTAATGGAAAAATTGGTGAAAACATATGTAATAATTATGTGCAGCTTAATGGGTAATTTGAGTGAATGAAATCTGCAAGTGTCTTCAGTTGCTTAAATTTTGCTTTTATTTTTAGTTTTAACTAGGCCTGCTGTTCAATTAAAAAATGTAATCAATTAATTGTGCGAAAACAGTTTAATAGATATTAACTGCATATTAATCACAATTTATTGTATGTCCTTCAAACATATTAATATATTTCTATAAAGCAGAAATAACTCAGTGATTAATTTCTTATACAAAGCAGTTTTAATAATCACTTGCCTATGCATATTGAATTATTCCACTTGGATATTGAACAGTTTAATGTAACAGAAACAATGTCCTGCGAACACCAAACACCCACTTCCACCACAGAGTTACACATTCAATTAAATTTTGAAAACAGAAACCTCAAATCATGGCTCAGCTTTTGTGCACAGTCAACACTGTTATAGCTCAGGTTGTGCTTAACTGCATGATACACACGAGTCATTAATTAGATTGAAAATGTGTATAGATTAGTTTTAAATAGTAAGGGACAGACTGAAAAAAAACTAAATATTTGCCTGATAGGATTATTTATTTAGAGGTTTTAAATTGTGCATTATCATAAAATATAATTTATGAATGAAATAATTTTAACCTTCAGCCCAAATGAATGGATGTACAGGTATTAGCATGCAGAATTTGAAATGATTATTGCCTAGTATTGTTGGTTACAGTAGACCTATATGGGTTATAATGTAGGCCACACTAGGTAACATACAATTAGTTAAACAACAACACACCAGGTCTGCTTTTTGGAAAGTCTAGGCCTACAGGGAATAGAGTGATTCCAGTCTGCATTTGTGCTGTTTAGCAACTCAGACATGGGTAGAACCTGCACCTTGCTGTTTCAGCTCAGATATCCCTTCATGGGTGCCCAAAGAGCATATGTGTCACCAGGGATAGGGCTGACCCACTAACATTATGCCTCACACTCAGACTTGTACCTTGATGGCCTCTTTAAGTTTCATGGGTGGACTTGCATTAGCAGACATCACTGTGTAGGCGTTTTAGTTATGGATGTTCTGCTTAACGGTACACAGTGCTGTTTGCAACATTAACATGACATAAAAATGAAATGTGTTCACCCAGCTTGTATATCTAATTTGATTTAACTGTTCCCCATGTTATTCTCTGCACTTTGAAGAGCCATTGAATACATGAAATGATATGTAAAAACATATGGGAAAATCACATCTCTTATTGATTCAATACATTTTATATAATTTTATGTTCTAATACGGGATGATCCAGTATTATAATGGATGGGTGGCAGCTCTAATGGTGGTAGTGTGTGTGTGTGGATGAAATTCATTATTAAGAATCAACACTGCAAAGGATCAAATGCTGGTGACCCAGTACTATTGTAATAGACTTTGATTCATGTGGTGCTGCTTCATTACGTTTGAAGCATGGCTCAGTTAGCTAGATTAAATTAACGCATTTAGGGTTGCATTAAAAAAGTATAATCACAGAAATTTTTAACACGTTAATCACACACATTAAGGGTAATTAATCAGCAGAACTACTTTTTAATAATTCCCCTACAGTACAGTGAGATACAAACTCTGTTGCATATTTAGTGATTTTTTTATTATTAATATCACAGGCAAGTCTCTGGTTAAGTACAAGTTCTTTCCTAATTTCATTGTACTTTTACAATTTAATTGTACTGGCTTCCTTCCTATTGTCAACCTGATTTTTGTATGTAACTTGGGACTTGTACTGAAAAATGTTTGTTAATGGGAAATCTGCACTCGTTTACTGACAAATGTTTCAAACTTACTTATAAAATGATACTGCAGCAGTAATACAATGCTTTAAATCATAAGACACAAATATTAAATTAATTTAAATTAAACTGGACTATGAGTATGTACCACACCTACAATTTTTGATAATACAGTGCCTTAGGATATAACGATAGCACAAAAATCCACCACTAACTGATGATTTGAGACACATACTCTCTTTGTTGAGGAATTTCTGGAATATCTCAGAGTTTTGATTCCTATTTCCAGTAGCAATACTCCCTGAGATTACATGGCTGGGATGCATACTTAGGATGTTGGGAGTTAAAAGCAGCAGGTTCTACTGCTTGGCAAACACAGCCGGTTGTCTGTCTAGTTTGACCTATGATGGGCCTTATTGTGAAGCTACCTGGTTGCCAGATTTATTCAGTGATGCGTGTAAATGAAAGCCGACAATGATTGAAAATGGAGCAAATATATACTGTGCTGTAATGCTACTCCACACTGGTGATGCCTGCTATGTATTTATCCTTGTCAAATGTTGTTTGCTTTTCTTATAAATAAAAAAAGAAGTTGCCTGATGAAAGTTCAGATGAAAAGGACATTTTTGAAGTTTTATCTGCTCTTTCCTATTTGTGAAATTGCCATTAGTCAAGACTGCCATTACCTGTGACCTGCCTGAATTTATTATTCATTATTGAATTATTAAATCTGAAAGTCACTTGAAATCCATCCATCCATCCATTTTCTAACCCGCTGAATCCAAACACAGGGTCACGGGGGTCTGCTGGAGCCAATCCCAGCCAACAAAGGGCACAAGGCAGAAACCAATCCTGGGCAGGGTGCCAACCCACCGCAGGACATACACAAACACACCAAGCACACACTAGGGCCAATTTAGAATCGCCAATCCACCTAACCTGCATGTCTTTGGATTGTGGGAGGAAACCGGAGCGCCCGAGGAAACCCGCAGCCACGGGAGAACATGCAAACTCACGCAGGGAGGACCCGAGAAGCGAACCCGGGTCTCCTAACTGCGAGGCAGCAGCGCTACCACTGCGCCACCGTGCCGCCCCGTCACTTGAAATGTGAAGGTCTAAATAATTGTGATATATAGTATTAATGTAGTGTAGACTGTATTGGGCACTCATGAACCATATCTAAACTCCAGTATCAACCTAGGAGTGCACAAACATAACAAAGGAGTTTATTTAACAAGAAAGCAATAATTACAGCAGGGAATACAATGCCAACATCTACGTCATAAATATGGTAGACTTTGACTACTTAATGGGCTGGCTGGTTCACTCAAACACTGTACAAAATATCTCCCCTCTACTTGCCTTCCATGCCAACCCTCTCCTCCAGTAGTTTGGCCATATTCTATCTCACCATTTGAGTCATTTGTTGACTTCTGTATACCAAATCCAAGCTCACTAGTCTCTAGACTAGAAGAGGCTTTTGAACCTTGCACCTGACGTCTTCCACAGTCCCACGTGATGCCATAAAGCCATGACATCATACATATAATCTTATGGGGCAAGACGTGAATTTTCAAATGAAAATACATGTCTGCGGATAATTTGTTAAAAAGTTTGTAGTGAATAGCAGAGAAATCCGCCACTGCAAAGGCTACGCCCATAGAGCTTTTTCCCTAAAATACCGTTTATCATAATCAGAAGCTTGCTCTCTGATGGATCCGGTTAATGAGAGCACCATTCTCTTTGCAGATCAAAGTCACTACCCCTACTTTAAGCATTGCCTCCATGAGGTGCTGGTTTGGTTTAGAAATGTGATGCTTATTGTGCTGTCTACTTGTTCCCACCAGTTTTAAGCAAATTCAGATGTATATATTGTAAATCTGTCTCAATGAGACTGCATACAGTTAGAACACCCCCTTGTGGCTCCAGGTGCTCCTGTATCCCTACAGTGCCATAATGTTGTGTGAGATTGGCTAATGCTGACGAGATTCACTGGATTGGTTGCCTTCCCTAGTACCTATGAGTCATGAATACATAATGACCACGTGGCTAAAACTGATATTGCTGGTTTCTGATTTTCCAAGAAATTAATTCATCTTCAACCAGTCAGCTTTAAACTTCATCTCTGACATCAGAAACCAGAATGTATATGAAAAAGAATGAAATAAAAAGGTCCTTCTGTTCTTGTCACTCTTAAAGTGATGTCACAAACCCAGCACACCACAACTTTGAAAATCGCACAGGCCATCACAGAGCTATCAAAAATGTGAAGTATATCAATACCCACATTAAAGGAACAGGAAGAGATGTTGGACTGAATAGTTTGTTTTCAGACACAAAATTGGTGTGTTTATACATTTCTTTACCATAGCGTGTTTTGTAGTAGTTACTATGGTGAGCATACTTACAATAGACAGAAGAGACATGTACCTGTACTGTATATTCCAGTCAGTTTAGTGACAAGTACTGTACATAAGGAATAAGAAAAGAAAAATAAAATCTTTCTGTGGTGTGTGATTTGAGTTCAGACGTGAGAGTGATGCTTTTGAGCTTTGTTACAGGCCCTGGGTACAGCACAGCAAACAAATTATTCAAACTGTATTTGGTACACAGCTAAATGATGCAACCGTCAGAAGTCCTAAGACTGTCAAAATTCTTTGTTAAGTTACAGTAGCTGGCCCATGAAAAAGGGAGTAGAACCCCATCAATATTTTGGTAGAACAGGCAGATTTTTATTCTCATTGCACACTCTGGTAATTCATACTCATCAAGTATTAGGTCTGGGAAAAAGAAATCTGGCTGTTGTTTACTTTAAGAAAAATTGAGTTGAGGAGGACTTTCAGAATAACTAGCATTATGACTTGAAAGCATTTATTCTTCTGATTGCTGTTCGTGTGTTTAGTGGGAAATTGACATTCCTCGTAAACCAAGCCATTTAAAGCTGCTAGTGAGAAATAGGCTACAAAAGTTCCTTTTTTTTTTTTTTTAACATTACAGACTGGCTTCTGTTTAATAGTGACGTGACTGAGAAGGAAGTTCACAGAAGTGTAAATATATTTATCTCCAGAAAAAAATGATGTGTATATTTCAGGGCCAGCCAGAAGTTGTATAAGATAGAAGGATTAACCTTGGTGATTTGTCTCAGCTAAAAAGGGTCACATAGTCTTTGGCAGTACTGTACTTTTTGGTGCCTTCAGCAGAAACAGGCCTGAATGATACTGTTTATTAACTTCTTCAGTTGCTGCATATTACATGATAGCCCTGGAGCTTTTAGTGCGTCATTCTCAGCTTTGCATTACTTTTTATTTTATTTTTTAAATGTAATGTTCATGCAGTTATTTTGTTAAGGTAACTGTTCATTGACAGTAAAATTAATATTAGTATCAATCTCGTTATTTAAGTGATAAAATAATACACAATACATGTGAATGCATGACTTCAACTAGACATTTTTGTTTTCCTGTTTTTACTTGTGACTCTTGTTTCTAAATTTACATTGTCTTATACTCCTGCTAAATATTTACATTATAATCAAATATTATTCTCTGTATATACTCGGTTAGGGCCAGTGACTAAGCTTGAAGTCTACATCAGTGTAGTGGTCTGAATTTACTTTTATTTGAAATAAAATTTTAATACATTTTAATTATCTTATGAATGGATTTTGGCTGCATTTTGTTGTATCAGAAAGCAGAAATAGTTTTTTTTTCTTTCCAAAAGTAGTTAATATATCTTAAACCAGTTAACCCGAAATAGTCATTTTTATGTTTCTATACTTTGTATAACCAAATGTACCTCAAAAGTCTTTTATAAGTCTAAAATGTTTATCAGTTTGTCATTATTTAATAAGTTGTATTCTGTATTGAACACTAAAAGTCATTCTGTCATAGATAGAATAAAATATGAAGGGGAATGAAAAATTGTAGAAATTGAAAACACAGGGAAAACACATTTTGTACAGAATTAATCACACAGTTCTCAAAAGTGAGAAAACTCTTAAAAAATGCAGTTCATTACAGTAATGATGGGTACCTATGAAAGTAAACTACAAGAACTATTTAGGAGTTTGTCGCCAGATCACAGCAGTGCCTAGAATACACTTAAATACATTAGATAAAAATATAATGAATATTTGTGCACATCAGTGAGTAAAGCCAGAATAATAATTTTGCAGTTGTACTATTCTTTGTTAAAATGTTTGGAGTTTGCATACACACTTGATTTCAGGTTTTTATAGCTGGTTAGAATCCTGCAGGAATAGATTTAGAAAGATGGTCAGTTCACACTGGAGCCTATCCAGGATCCAGCCCTTGACATTGTGCCAGACAGTCACAGGACCTAAATACAGTACATACACACATACAACCGGGGCAGTGTTGAATAGCCATTTAACCTAATCTACTGTACACTTTGGTCTTCCTTTTGGATGGAAAACTGAAGTATCCAGAGGAGAACCAACAAAGATAACCATTTATTTCTTGTATATATTCTTTGTTCCTTGTATAGCCCAAAATCGCACAAGGAATACCTCAATGGGCTTTAACAGGGCCTGCCTTTTGACAGCTCCACAAAAAACCTTACAGGGATAAAAAAAATCTTGGAAAAGGCAAATTAGAGAGAGGTTGGTGTGTAATGGATGCCAAAATATGGGATAAATAAAATACACAAAAGAGAACAACAGAACTAGATGGTCAGTCTATCATTGACACCTTAGAAATACAATGCAATAGTACATACTACTTTGCTCTTGCACAGCGCTCCTCACCAAGTGCCGGTGAAGAGTGCAGCGACAACTCTCAAGGCAAGAATAAATTATACCACTTGCTAAATACAGAGCAATCGCACATAAGACATAAAAACAATATCTGCCAGTCAGTTAATTATAGAACCACAGCCAGATTGTAGAAAAGGAGTCAGACAAGCCAGACATAGTCATAGACCTGGAGCCTCATGTATAAACGGTGTGTACGCACAGAAATGTTGCGTAAGAACGTTTCCACGTTGAAATCGCAATATATAAAACCTAAACTAGGTATAAAGCCATGCACATTTCCATGGTACCTCATACCCTGCCGTACACAAGTTCTGCGCTCGGTTTTGCTGACTGGCAGCACCCAGCGTCAAAGCAGTGCTACTGTTCCTGTGTGGTTATCCTTTCTTTTTTAGATCCACATCCCTGATGCAGCTTTATAAATACACTGAAATTAACCGCATATTGTTTATTAGTTTAATGCATCTGATTGTAATTAACCAGTAACAATATAATGGTCCACGGAATGGTCAAACTATTCTAAATACAATAGCTGCTTTAGCATTGTTACTCTCCCTGCACCTTCTTCTTCTTTCAGCTGCTCCTGTTAGGGGTTACCACAGCGGATCATCTTTTTCTATGTTACTCTCACTGCACCACTCGGAGTATTTATATCATTGTATCTGAGTGGGGAATCAAAGATCTACAGAAGCTGAGAAAGAGAATTATCGGTATACAGCATCAAGCACACGCTGCCTCATCCATGCTGTCTATTGAACTGCTTTCACACAGCAAACATTTCAAAGCCTTTCCTGTACGGATCTCGCGGTTCAGAAACAGTTTCATCCCAAGAACTATAAACACACTCAATGAAGTGCTCCTTGTAGAACTGTCTGTACTTAAGTAGAATTACCTTACCGTAAACTTGCATTACAGTTAGAATATTGCACAACCTGAGGCACTTCATAAAGCGCAGATTTACATATGATGACGATATCATTTTTAAGATGAAATGCAGCAAAATATGTTTATTATATTATACAGATAAAACTTTAACTTCATTTAAATAATCGATATTGTCAATAATTAAACATGCCAGGACACGGTGCCGCAGCGCTAGCTATTAGCTTGCGCTCCGTTCATGGATTGTTCCTGCCTCGTGCTGTAATCTTGCTGGGACTGGCGTGACACTGGAAGGATAGAATAATTAAACACATACTAGAAAGATACTTCAATGTTCCTTAAAAGTTTTGAAGAATCTGCGTTCAAAGCTTACAGATGGCTTAACGTCTATTACAGAGCTGATTGTGTTGCGATTGGGTATTTGGAGAAAGAAAAGTAAGGACAGGAATTGGAGGTTAGTACGTTTGAAAGAGACAGTACTTCTGTACTACAGCATTTCATTGAAGGTCGCGCATGGTGCAGCAAGCATCTGAGACATGAACAATCACTGCGCCACCGTGTTCCCATGTTTAATAACATGATTTAACTCTTATCATCATGAAAATGATATCACGTATACATCTCAGTATTTTAATTATTCAGAGAGCTCTAATATCACGAATGTAATGGATTCTGTGTCCTGTCAGTGGAAGAGAAAGCCGGTTTAAGAAGCACATAGTAATTCACAAACACAGAGCACATAGAAGGTCAAATACAAAACAAAGCATTTAACGTGCTACTTTAGTTACAATGGGATTTGAGAAACTAATAAAATTAAACAATTTTAAGATGAAGTTTATGATGTTCTACTTCAATGACAAAATAAACTACGTGATTAAAGTTGAAATTTCATGCTTTTTTCCGCACTGTGTGCCTTTTTTTTTTGTCCTCTGTACCCTAATAAGCTTTCATATGACACTCAGCCGGTGGGCTACGACTCGAATTTTCATGGCGACTTTGATATGTGACTTTTTTATTTCAGGCACTGTGCGACTTTGTGAACTTGAGCTTTCGAGTTTCTCTGACACGATGTGTCACTCAATAGACTTCCTTTTGTTTTATACCATTGTTTAAACCAACAAATAGTAAGTTTTTCCTTGCCTCCACTTCGCTGAAATTCTTATATTTTCCCCTGTTCCTTTCCCATTGTCTTTTCACAGAAGGCTGATCTTAATGGCTGTTTATATTGAATTACATATTCAAAGAGGCGTAATTCTGGGAGGACTTTTTCACACTGACCGGGATTTATGTAGTGGAAGAACGTGGAAGCTGGCGAATGCACAGATTCCTGCATCTGTTATTTTTTTGTGCGTAAGCACATTTCGGATTTGTGCTTACGTCATGTTATAGTGCGAATTCTACGCACGGCGTTATGCATTAAGCCCCTGGAGACCTCCAGCAGCAAACTTATTGGCCATTTTACAGTTGAGTCAGTGCTGGGCCAGGCAATCTGATGAAAACGCTCCTCTACCTGATGATTCCAGTGCTCCTTTATCTGAGATGAATTTTCCATAGGCAGGCAGACAACTTGCCATTAGAGCAGTGACACCAAGTATCATAAGGAGACACCATGAAGAGAAACAGAATAGGGCAGGATTAGTAACTGTTTATTAATATTGTATTACTTATATTTTATTACTAATGACTAACAACATAGATGCTATATGCACAGCTAATCAGCAGCTCTTCTCAGGGTATGCTAAACTAAAGACACGTGTAGAACATGCAAACTGAATAAAGATGACAACCTGCTGTGATACTAGCACTTACCATTCGTAGAAATATTATAAATAACCTGACCCAGCACTAAATACCAAATAGAAAAAAGATGACAGGAAAAGTAGGCCTAGGTATTGATTAGGGCTGCAACTAATGATTATTTTGGTAATCGACTAATCGTTCGATTTATTTTTCGATTATTAACGATTATTTCATGCCTGACTATTTTGATGCCTGTGACCTGTGGTTGGCCATCCTGTTCTGGGCTCCAGTGCATGTCTTACCTCATCTGCTCACGTCTGTCAACCTGTGAATGTCACCCTGATGTCTCCCCATTAACAAGATTAAAATTAATAATGATCAAATTAAAATAACAACCAGTGAAACATATGAATTTGAAAATAATCGAATGTTTTTATATTAGTGTGACCATCACAATAAAAAAGAAATACATTAAACAATTCAAACTAAAGTGCACATATTCTTTAAACAAAAAAGTACATTTAACCAAAAAATACATTGTTAAAACTGAAACTTTTTCATATTTTAGTAATAAATGACAAAATGTAGACATAAACTATATAATGTGTAAAGCCTAAAGTGCAAAGATTAAATAAACACTTATACAAAATGTTCAAAGACTATACAATAGCTTCCGTGGTGCAGCGGTAGGAATTGCTGACTTATAATCAAGAGTCCCCCGGTTTGAACCTGACTGCCTCGTATATTTACCGTTTTGAGTAGTGAGTTGCTCTTATTGTTAATATTATACAATAAACACATACATTTGATTTGCGTCTGTAACAGCCACTGTAAATATAGTACTTGTAAAAGCTACCTTTTTTTCACTTTTATTCTCTCAGTCACAATGACAATGCATACTACCGCCCCCCAGGGATCTATCGCTGTTAGTTTTTATCGGAAAATGGGAATAACTGCAGATGTGAGTGGTGTTTTGAGACAATCAAACTGGAAATTCTCTGATCTGGATGGGTAAAAGCTGACACAAAAACGCTGGCAAATCTGCCTTATTCGTATCTCATTGTCAATTGATTTTTTTTATTCAATTTAACTGAGTGTTCCTGCTTACGCTGAATTAGTATGCGCCTTCTGGCCCGTGATGTCAAAGCCACACTGACAAAAAAGGCAGAGACATAGGTATATATGATATTTGGAATTATTCATTTTATGACCTTATAGTACATTTCAGAAAACATTGTGGCATGGATGCAACATTATTCATATTCATTCACATACCTTCTGGCGGTTGTAATCAGTGACCGTGTCCTCCCCCCCAAATCCCCCCACCCCAACCCCCGATCTTGCCCAGTCTGCACAGGGCTCCAGGACATGCAGAGGAAAGAATGTTCCTCTGCAAGGTCAGCCATGAACGATCCTTTTTTCTCAGTGGACCCCGTACATGCTTTGCATAGTACATGTGCTTTGATCGCTGCCAGGTCAAGCTTGTTATAGCACAAGCAACCAGCCACCTGCGTGCTCCCGCTAGCACTGAATAAGCTCACGCCTTCTTGTGTCAGCACGCAGCACCGGGGGGAAACAAAGAAAGAGACAAATATATGTGACATTTTGAAGAAATCATTATATGACCTGAATAGTACCAATCAGAAAACATCATCACACTAATGCAATATTATTTGAAAACGAACAGATCGAGTGAAAATTTGTTACTTGTAAAAGTTAGCTTTTTTCACTTTTATTTTCTCTCCCTCCCCTCCTGATCTGACCCAACTAACTAACAGTGCCAGCATAAATTCTTAAGAGGCGGCGGCATCACAGCTCCAGGATGTTTGCGTTTCAGATGCTCATGCATTGCGGTGGTGTTGCCGTGAAAAGAAAGCTCCGCTTTGCATAATCTGCATTCAACTTTTTTTTCTTTTTTGATAAAGTGCTCCCACACTTTAGAAAGTTTCTGTCACAATTTTTTTCCATCTCCTTCCCCCCGTCTATCCGACTCGTTATTGCAACCACGTTTATTTTCCTCCTCAGACGTTGTTCTTCATTGGTAGGACTGTGTGCAGTCTTGACAAACAATAACAAACGATACTGCCCCCAGATATTCATGTAATGCATTGCAGTTACAAAAACCAATGTGGTTCTTTGTGACTGGAGCCTCTATTGAAGGTTCTGTTCATGACACGTCGACAATAAAAAATCTGTGTCGACGATTTTTTGTAGTCGACGTCGTCAATTACATCAGCTAATCGTTGCAGCCCTAGTATTGATACTGTTTTCATAAATCAATTCTTATTCACAAGGTCCCAAATCGATTTGATTTTCGATCCGATTCAATATCAGTTTCGTTGGGGTATTTTATTTACAATTCCAATTTGGCTTAGATAGGAAAGGATTCTCAGAGAATTAATTGTAAATTGTACAAGAAACACTATAACCTGGTACATTGCTAAAAAATATTAATGTATGTGTTAAGAATTGACTGCAATGCAGCTGCATTAATGAGCTTTTTATTTAACATGAGGGATTATACTACGCAAAATAAATAAAGTGAAATGACTAAGATACAAACAACCATATATTAAAATGTAAACAGGTTTTGTAAATACTCTTGTAAAACCTCTGAAGTGGACACTGTATACTGTAAAGTCCATGACACTAAGCCCCATCTTGACTAGTGTCTCACTTCTCTAAGACTTTTGCAAGAAAAGGGGCTGATCTATATGTTGTGGAGTGAGGCAGCTCCTTTGGGCAGTAACAATATCACCAGCGGTTGAGGAAGTCCTTTCAGAAGGGACACTGTTCCCTGGGATACAAAGATACGCTTTGCTTGATATTCCAAAAGGGGATACTTGACTTGCATGCATCCTCCGCTTGGTCAGTAGATTTCAGTGAGTGGAACAAACTGTACTTTCCTGTATCTGTTCACATCTTCCTGTACTGGATTTTTCTGTGATACTGTAGTTTTTGGCACGAAGGAAGGCCCAAGAAGAACCATCACTGCAAATGCAGAAGATTCGTTTGACCTCTTTGGTGGAGTAGGGGCATCATCCACTTCAAAAGGTCCAAGGAAATTGTCTTCCTGCTGTACATTCACAGTTTCAGTGCAATCACCGTCAGATTATTGCTCAAATACTGTAATTTACAGGAATAATCAGTTATTTTGATTTTTTTTAACTTACATTAGATAAGTTAGATTAGACTTTAGATAGTCCCCATTTAATCTGGACCAACAGCTTCAGTCATCAGTCTAAGGAATATCTCATTACAGGCCTCATTGGGCAAGAAGGAAGGGCCTCGAAGTGAGAATCTAATGCTGATGCTACATACAGTTTGTCTTTCACATATCTTATGTTTCCACATATCTTAAAAAGATTTCACATACTTATGTTTTAATCCCTTTAATTTATACAAACTATTATATTATACTATTATTACATAACTTATACAATCTATAGTAGTATCCTATATTGTACTATTGTTACATAACTTAAAACCATTATACTATTATTATAATGTTATACTATTATGAAAAAAACTGCATACACAGTTACATTTATATGCATACACCTTAAGTAAGCATACCTTGAATTTACGTTTTTGTATACAGCAGTCTTGAGGTCCTTAATCACTCTGCAGGCATAGGGGACACTGCTCATCTTCTCCAGCAGCTGTGCTTGCAGAAGCACAATGATGGATAGAGTTGGGGACTTCTCTTCAGGCATTACCATTGTAGCTGCTTTTAATGGCTTAAGAGCTTTCACCACATCTTCTGTAACCATTCTGTCAACCACTATTAGAGTGCAGAGATCACTTTCATTTCTGCACACTTGAGGGGACAGCACGACTGCTGGTTGCTGCTCTGTAAAGCATTCTAGGATCTCCAGTGCACTTGTTTTCCATCAGGTCACCATGTCGATTACCAGCTCATGTACAGGCAGCTGCGGTATCCTCTGCTTCTCTTTCAGCTTGTTGCTTGTCATAGTGCTACAATGAAAAAATGGTGCAATGCGTTTCACACAGCCAAGCAAGTGTGCAAAGGCTGGCATTTTCAGAGCTGCTTGTGAGGCTAAATTGAGTGTGTGTGAAATCTCCAATGTGTAGCCAATCCATCAATTCCACAACAGGTACCATATTCCAGCATTGTCCTTTACGATGGTTGGCTCTTTGTTTGTTAGCTCCCATTCTTGTATTGCTTTAGACAACATTTCAGCCAGACTACTTGCCATGTACAAAATTCCAGTTGTCAGTACAGTGACAAGTAATTGTCTTGTACAAATTGTACAGATTTGGGATTGCTACTTCACTGAAATATTTGTGTGTTGTTAAAATATGGCATGGTTCTAACATATTAATGAGTTTTTGAAAGCCAGATGTACAGTTTTGCATTTGAAAGTTGTCACAAACTCTGTTATTTTTTGGGCACGTGCAGAGCTGGATGACAACTTGAACACAAATGGCTTCTCCAGTGAGGTTTGTTTCAGATTGGACATTTTTGCAGATTGTGCATCTGGATGGTGTGTTGTTAAGTGATTTTGCAGATTTGTGGTATTTCTGCTGTATTTCACTTCCATTTTACACCTATTACATATTAGTTGGCTTTTATCCAGTTCTTCACTATCTTTATATTTCTGAAATCCAAATGCACCCAGATAAAAACATTCAGCCTTGACAGCAGCTTCCGCCATATTTTGTGACTGCCAGATCTCAATGCACGAGGCTGGCTGCACAAGACTAATGGGTTCAAAGCTTCACACATCCATGGTAAAAGGCCATACGCTTTAAATGGCATATATTTAAAAAAACAATTTCAGGATGAGGGCGGCATGGTGGCGCAGTGGTAGCGCTGCTGCCTTGCAGTTCGGAGACCCGGGTTTGCATCCCGGGTCCTCCCTGCGTGGAGTTTGCATGTTCTCCCTGTGTCTGCAAGGGTTTCCTCCCACAGTCCAAAGACATGCAGGTTAGGTGCATTGGTGATTCTAAATTGTCCCTAGTGTGTGCTTGGTGTGTGTGTGCCCTGCGGTGGTTTGTTTCCTGGCATGCGCCCTGTATTGGCTGGGATCGGCTCCCGTGACCCTGTAGTTAGGATATAGCGGGTTGGACGATGAATGGATGGATTTCAGGATGTTATGATTTGATATTGGATTATGCAAATGAACATCAATTTGAATAAAAAAATGTTTTTTTTTTTAAACCCAGCCCTAGGGAAAAGGTTGGCAACAGCAGTTAGAATGAATAATAGAATTCTTCTTTAGACATACCAGATTTGTGTACAGTATAAACAGTTTTCTCAGCAATTCAAATAAGCATATGCTATGCTAAAGTTGTCTTCAGGTGATTCATTAATGTTTAGAAGAGTTTGCTAGGTCAATATTTCTTCATCTGATTTAATAGTCTTCTTGTTTTTTGTTTTTTTTTTTATCTTTCTTTGGTAATTGATAACTGGTCACAAAGTGTCAGAAAAAATAATTTTTGAGAAGTCTAATCCAAAACTTGAACTCTTAAAGCGCTTACAGCTATCATGTGGAGCCTCAGCTCTACTAAGCTCTGGGTTTCCAGTATCCTTTGGAAACATGTCCTGAATTTAACATTCAGGATCCTGCTTAAAAGGAAAAAAACAAGCCTTTGAGGCTCAGCAAAATGGTGCACATAGTTTTAGAACATCACACTACAGTGGAGAGCCTTGTTTCTCCTTGATTATGTCTTGCTGTGTTGCGATGAATTTAATCAAATAAGGAAAAAATTATGCCATGGACAGCCAAAGGCTACCTTTGCAACTTCACCAAACTTTTAAACAGGTTGCATAATCAACTTCTTTTTAATTATGTTTATATGGAGGAATATTTCGGACAAAATGAAATAAATAAATAAATGCGTAAATAAATAAAAGTACTGTGAAATGTGAGCATAAATAAATAAATGTATCATGAAATGAAGCCTTAATAAATAAATGTATCGTGAAATGATAGCATAAATAAATAAATGTGTCACGAAATATGTTTTTCGTTGCTTATTTATTTATTTCATTTTGTCCGTAACATTCCTGCAAACCGTCGTGAAATACGGCTTTAAATAAAACTGTCACCTTCACTCGTCAAAGTTGAGAGGGTGGGCTCTAACACGCCCTCTAGTTTCTGATTGGTGAATCGACAGCACAAGAATGAATTAGAAAAATGCTTACTACTGCCGATGAAATGGATTCTGCCGAAGATACTACGTATTTCAGAGAGAGAATTGAAGATTTATCGGAAGACATGACAATGTTGGCGGCCCTTTTAGACTCCGATATAGATTAAACTATTTTGAAATTATCAAAGAACAGGTGGAACGGACTCTACTACACTCCAGTTCAGGTGACTCAGTTCCCTGCTCTGGACGTCCATCCTTTGACATTCCAGCTGAGTCAATAAATATTAGTTGGAGCTGCTTTGAGCATTCCATTTCAAAGTACCTAAACTAATACAGCCGTTGCAGTTTACCGTATATATCAAACTGGCTCATTCGCCTTGTGATCGTCTTCTCCGATACACCATATAGATCTGCAATCTGTCGTACTTTTAAACCGCATAACAGAAGGTGTTCTATTGACTCAGCTGGAATGTCAAAGGATGGACGTCCAGAGCAGGGAACTGAGTCACCTGAACTGGAGTGTAGTAGAGTCCGTTCCACCTGTTCTTTGATCATTTCAAAAATAGTTTAATCTATATCGGAGTCTAAAGGGCCGTAACATTGTCATGTCTTCCGATAAATCTTCAATTCTCTCTCTGAAATACGTAGTATCTTCGGCAGAATCCATTTCATCGGCAGTAGTAAGCATTTTTCTAATTCATTCTTGTGCTATCGATTCACCAATCAGTAACTAGAGGGCGTGTTAGAGCCCACCCTCTCAACTTTGACGAGTGAAAGTGACAGTTTTATTTCAAGCCGTATTTCATGACGGTTTGCAGGAATGTTACGGACAAAATGAAATAAATAAATAAGCAACGAAAAACATATTTCGTGACACATTTATTTATTTATGCTCTCATTTCATGACATATTTATTTATTAAGGCTCTCATTTCATGACACATTTATTTATTTATGCTCACATTTCACAGTACTTTTATTTATTTACGCATTTATTTATTTATTTCATTTTGTCCGAAATATTCCTCCATATGTTTATAGTGAGTCCTGTTCCATGAGGGTTAGTGTTTCCCACTATCATAAAACTATCTGAAGAGTTTGCTACCAATATTTTGTAAAAATGTGTCCTCCATATTTAATTACTAATCTCCCCTCCTGTCCAGCAGTACTAACTGTAAAAACAAAAATTCTTTTATGTTCAAGAATTTGGACAACCCCACCAGTATGGGCTTTAATCAGTTGTCTCTTTCAACAGAATTACATTTTACTTTTTTTCTAATCCCTTTACAAATGTTGTATTAATCTTAATATTGGTAAGAATATGTAATCTGGAACTGTGTTTTTAATAGATGTATTGCAGTGGAAATACACAGCAACAAAAACATATGGGTTCTTACAATTTAATTATTTAAACTTAGTTCTTTGTTATTGTTACTATATTTGTTTACCATTGTGTTATGAACTTTCACTGTTTGTATATAAAGTTTCTGGTTGTTCTGTTCTATTCCAGTAAATACGTAATATTCTGATGGATACTTAGTTTAAAAGAATGTTTAAATAATTCTGTATAACAGTAGCTTTTTTCATCATTTGTTTTTCTACAGTTTGTCAAATGTGGTTTTGCTGGCTCCAATTTTCCTGAGCATATTTTCCCAGCACTGGTGGGTCGACCAATTATCCGCTCTACTGCTAAAGTGGGCAACATTGAGATCAAGGTAAGGTAAATTGAGAAGCGCTGAAAATAAATATACCACTTTTTCAAAGATTGCCGAATGCTTTTCATCACAGTATTTTCAGAGATTCTTATTTTAAAAGAGATCGTTGGCCAATCAGAAAAAAATTCCAGAGATGAGTTAGTTTGAAAAAGGGGAAAAAAAACAATGGATTAAAAATACATTTCCAAAGAGAGGGTTTTTATTTTCATTGTTGCATTTTAAGGCTTTAAGCAGTGTACATTTAGAAAGCAGGTCACCAGCACTTATCTGCAAAATGCATAGCATAATACAGAAAGCCATCTGCTTTCTGAAGAAATAATTCATAGTACAGGATGAGATGCAGATCTGTTGCTAAATAGCAGAGATTTAACAATTTAGAATGTTTTACCATTATCCTTGCATGCTTTTAGGGTAGAAATCGCTAAACATGGAAGCTACAATATAATATGGTTGTATTGTTAATTTCACAATATAAACACCATGCTAGTGTTAAAGGCTGAAAGGATTTTATCTTTTTCAAGCATTAAGATTAAATTTGTTGCCTAATTTTACTGGGCAAGACTTGTAAAAGGGTTACCTTTGACCATGATGTGGAATATAAAAATATTTACTATATTTATGTTAATATACATCTATATTATATACATTTACATTTAGACATTTTTACTAATATATATATATATATATATATATGTATTTGTGTGGGTGTATATATGTATGTATGTATGTGTGTGTGTAAGAAAGAATCTATGTATAGCTATTTTTGACACACAGTGGTACAGTAACTTGAGCAAATTTCTTGTACCAATGGGTTTATTATCCGGTCACAGTGGGAATTACATTTACAGTTTGACTTCCTCTATTTTCATGAGACTTTTCCAAGTTCTTCAGTTTTCTTTCACATGACATATATAAGTGAGTGAGTGTTTGTGTGTGCATGAATAAGGCCAGTGATGGACTGGATAGACATTATCTTGAGGTCTTGCTTCTACAATGTGCCACCTGTGACAGAAGTGTGTCCAGCTTTCTACAACCTTTTAATGAAAATAATGTAATATGACATACTGGAAAATGCTTATGCCAATCCAGGTTTGTGGTGAACTAGAACCTATCCTTGTAGCACTGGGTATAAGGCGGGAAACATCAATGGATGGGATCCTAGTCCAGTCTGGGTCGTCTTAAGTCATGGGCATGCTAGTCAGTTGCCCGGGGGCCCCACAAGCATAGGGGCCCCATGCTAATCTATGTATGTTGTGATTTGCTGTCCGTAAATACATATTATACTATACTAAACTATAAATATTGTTATCGTGTTACAAGTGGACATTGGCATTTGCCACTGATTTAGTATCACGGTTACCTCTGCAGTCTGTATGTGCACGAATCTCACTCACTACATAATGTAAAAGCATATATGTTAATGTCACTTCAACTCAATTCTCTGCAAAGAAATTTTGCAAATGTTTGTGTTGAACACTTGAATAATAATAAGTAATCCATAGTAATTTCATATTGTGCCATCTCCATCTGTATGGTTTACCAATTGAGTATCATTTATATGTTGAAGTTTCTGTGTTTTTCAAGGCTCATGTTATATTTGTAGCACTTTCTTTACCTTTTAGCCATAGGATAGCACCCTAAGTTCGTAAACTCTATTTCCCTAAGCTGATTTATGAAAACCCCTTTAATTTTAAATACGTGTTTTTAGAGGATAAATTAGAATCCCTTAACTAATACCTACTACCCAGTAATAAGCTGCCAGCTGTTTCACAATTAGTAACTTGTAACACAATTCACAATACAAATATGTTCCCAAAATATAACAAAATTTATTGATTAAATTGGAAAAATATCTAAAAAAAAACAAAACTATTTATAGTTAAGACCAATCAAAATTCCCACAAATCATAGATGACATAAATTAGAAAACTCGCACAAATTGCAGTATATTTACCCTTCACACCAGATTACCTTATAGGTTCAGGCAGTGTACTTAAACCTGACAAATGTACTTTTAACTATTTGCTTTTACCAGCACTTAAAACATCCCACTGTTAATAAAAAACATAATAACCAAATCTATACTAATAAACGGCAAAGCCCTCACTGACTCACTCACTCACTGACTGACTCACTGACTCATCACTAATTCTCCAACTTCCGTGTAGGTAGAAGGCTGAAATTTGGTAGGGTTATTCCTTACAGCTTCCTTACAAAAGTCGGGCAGGTTTCATATCGAAATTCTACGCGTAATGGTCATAACTGGAAGCTGTTTTTCTCCATTTACTGTAATGGAGATGAGCTTGAAAACCGTGGGGGCGGAGTTTCGTGTGATATCATCACACCTTCCACGTAATCACGCAGTACGTAGAAAACCAGGAAGAGGCCCAAAAAGCGCTGAAGAAAACATGCATTATATAATTGAGAAGGCAGCGAAACAATAAGAAGCGAGCGAGTGACACATACAACCATATTCATGAGTTCTGCTACTTCGGAAACAAAGCACGATGTAAACCTAAATTTTAAATTAAGTTCATAGACAGGCTGCCGCTGGTTTTGTAATTTAGTGCCTACCCATATAAGGCCGTCCGTCAGCGGCAATCCAATAGCAAACTGCCACGGGTAAATATTCACGGGTGAAGGACTGTACTTATGCAGAGGAAGATGAGATGGTCAGGGTGGTGTTTGGCACAAACTCAGCGAAACTGCGAGAGAAAGTTTTAAGTGCCGGGACTTTGGTAACATTAGATACAGCCATGGACATAGCACAACATGGCACCAGCACAGCTGGGAAACCGATGCATGTACACCGAGCGGCTCACGTGAACTGACGCAGTGCACAGACAAAAAGGAACAGTTCCAAAGAGCGCTGAACAAAAAACGAATTACACAATTGAAAAGGCAGCAAAAAAATATGAAGCGTCTGATACATACAAGCATATTCATAAATGCAGCTACTGTGGAAACAAAGCACCACGGTGGAAAAAGTCAATGTCCCGCTAAAGGAAGACAGTGTAAAAAAACCTGTGCATGCAGTGTGTCGGGTCTCAGATAAAGAAGAAGACGAGCTGTTTATTGATGCAGTAAGAAACGAATCGATAAATGAAACCTGTCATCTTTACAACAATTGACAAACACGGAATGTAACTTGAACACAACACATCCTACAAATACGAACCTGATTGAAAGAAATAATGATAATCAAATCCTTGATGACAGCAACACTCAGTAACACTCACAAAACAATTACTGTATATTGACAGTCATTTTACATTATTTTTAAAATGTTCCCTTTTCTTTTTCATAGCTTCTTTAACACACTACGTCTCCGCATGCGATACGCGGGTATATATATATCTATACTAATAAAAGGCAAAGCCCTCACTCACTCACTCACTCACTCACTCACTCACTCATCACTAATTCTCCAACTTCACGTGCAGGTAGAAGGCTGAAATTTGGCAGGCTCATTCCTTACAGCTTACTTACAAAAGTTGGGCAGGTTTCATTTCGAAATTCTACGCCTAATGGTCATAACTGGAAGGTATTTTTCTCCATTAACTGTAATGGAGTTGAGCTGGAATGACGTGGGGGCGGAGTTTCGTGTGACATCATCACGCCTCCCCGTAATCACGTGAACTGACTGTCAGCGCGTGCGTAGAAAACCAGGAAGACCTCCAAAAGCGCTTAAGAAAACATGCATTTTATAATTGAGAAGGCAGCGAAACAATAAGAAGTGAGCGAGTGACATATACTACCATATTCATGAGTGCTGCCAGCTCGGAAAGAAAGCAAGGTGTAAACCTAAACTTTAAATTAAGTTCATAGACAGGCTACCCTGGCGTTTCACATGCCCACAGGTAATGCGGGATACAAGTTTAATGAGAGGGCCGGGATATAAGCGAGAGTTTTGATCACTTTGTAACTAAGTTAAAATTGTAGGTGAAGGGGTGTGCTTATGCAAATTTCGAGAGACTGTGTTTGTGGGGGATTGACAGTTAAGGCGGGTGGGGGAGTCACGTCATCATCTCCCCTCCCACCTCATTTTGCTCTGAGCTGAGCTCATGCTAACGCTGTCTTCGAAGCAACCGTCAGACTGCCACCAAATACTCACAGAAAAATCCACAAGTTAATACACACGCTGTCTCTAGAGTTTCTACACACTGAATCCTCCAGGCACTACTTACAAAAGGTTACATTGACAATCGTGTTCGTTATTTTAAAAACTTTCCTTTTCTTAGCACAAGCACAGCTGAGAAGCTTGATGCATGTGCTCCATAATGCATTAAAAAATAATGCATTTAATCACACTTTGCATTACAAGCAAAGGGGAGCTTTTGTCAATGCATGATTTCCTGGTACACGGATTACATTGATCAGCGCATCACGATTCATTTTACCCTCGCACCACCTTAGTTTGAGAAGAAGTATGAAAAAATAGGAGGTTAACACAGAAAAACAGATCACCAATTCAAGCTTTATGAATAATCGATTAAGCCATCAATAATTGTTTTGGTAAAGCCATCCTCCTTCCATTTTATAATGTTTCCGCCACTAGCCATGATTAAATGAGCGGTAAAAAGTAAGAGCAAAGCGAGGGTGACTTATTTAGGCAGGCATATATATGACAGCAACACTCATGACAATGTCAATCATGTACGTTATTATTAAAATGTTTCCTTTTCTTTTTCATTACTTCTTTAACACACTACTTCTCCTCAAGAGGTATTTTGCTATATATATATATATATATATATATATATATATATATATATATATATATATATATATATATATGAATGACCTCAAAGAGCACTGAGACTTTTGATATCATGAGCGTGTCTGCAAAAACTGGGGTCTCCTGCCCAGCAAAAGTCGAGCAGCCAGCGCGCGCGCATAGCTGTGCCAGACTTTGAGATGCTGACTGCGCTTCTGCCTTAAGTCAAAGTGAGCACTTTTAATTTTTTTCATCCTCCCCTGCGCTATAGCCCAGACAAGCGCAAACACGGGACCCCTTTTCTACACCACGGCAAAATAATATTAAGGCGATTCACACTTTCTTTTGCACATATCACGATTATCAGGTCCTCACCTCGAATTATGAAGACACGCACACGAGTGGAGGACTGACTGTGCCATCACAGCCGATTAATGGCGGGACGTCTCACCAGTCTACACAAGACCCACCGTGACTGTCCCCAAAAGGCGATCATAGCGTCAGCGAACACATCTCTCTATACTATATAAAAGAAAAGGCAACTTTCCTTTCTTTACACCTTTTTCCTTTTATCCCAAACCAAAGCCTTTCTCTCTTAACACTGCAGAGGACACAAAACTAATTTTCTTTAAATGCGGTAAGGCACATTACCAGAGGCACAAATTTGAGCGTTCACATAGAAAATGTAATTTCAATGTACCTGTACTTCTTAAAGCGTTAATGTTTTACTGTTTAATAACTTATAGACTATAATTTATTATTTTTCCCTTGCACTCAGTGACCAAACCTATACACAAACATATAGACACATACAAACATACACACAAGTATATGTATGTGTGTATATATATATATATATATATATATATATATATATATATATATACACACATACATACATACATACATACATACATATGTGCATTTGTGTGTGTGTATGTATGTATGTATGTGTGTGTATATATGATGTAGATAGGTATGTATATACCGCGGGTATTCTGCTAGTGTATATATATATATATATACCCCGATCTACATACTCGAATAATGGATACTTTATTCGCCATCAATGATTGTTTTGGTAAAGCCATACTCAGTGTATTCATTAGATGAGCGGTAAAAAAGTTAGAGCGAGGGGAGGATGACTTATTGAGGCATGCAGGCTGTAGTCTGGCGTCAACTCTATCTGAATTGCGATTACATTTGAAAAATATATCTTTTCAAGTTCTATTTAGTCCATATGTGTCAATCTAAAGGGCGCGGGCCACATCCATTGGCGTGTAATTATATCCGCCCAAGATCATTTTATATACTGTATTATTGTTATTAATGGCCCGGGTATAGGAAGCGCTGGTAACACAATAAACTACAGATCCCATAATGCAGCGCTTCAGCTGCCTTGCCGAACAATTACCGCGTTAATCAAGTCTAGCTTATGATGCTGCAAGTTATTGCGGAGCTAGCTCACACGATGCTGAAGAGAAAAGTTGATTCTGAAAATAGAGCCTTTAAAAACCGATGGGAGGCTGAGTATATGTTTACCGAACCCGTGTGTCTCATTTGTGGAGCTAATGTGGCTGTAATTACAGAATTTAATCTAAGACGGCACTATGAGACAAAACATCAGGGTAACCTGAAAGACCTGAATGCAATGCAGAACATACAGAAAGCAGAAGAATTAAATAAGAATCTGACACTTCAGCGGACGTTTTTACCCGTGCACAATCACAAAGTGATTTCAAGTGAAGCTGCTTTGATGGGAGACACAAATGCACCAGTGCAATTTGCCCCACTTTCCCTGTTGCCAAGTAATGTTGAACCAAGTCGTCACTACGGTGTTCCCAAAATACGCACTTTGCTGATAAACTGGCGCACTGAGTTTGCACGGCGCTTTGGTGACTTTGAAGAACAAAAAAAGTCCGTCTACATGCGGCTCGAACCTTGTGCATGTTTGGTACCACATATCTCTGTGAGAAGCTCTTCTCAGTGATAAAGACTAACAAAACAGCACACAGGAGTCGCCTCATTGATGAGCACCTGCAATCCATCCTGAGAATCTCCGCAACACAGAACCTCACACCAAACATAAACGAACTTGTTGCCAAAAAAAGATGCCAGGCGTCCAGCTCTAAAATGACATATGAGCAAAGACAACTGAATGATTTGATTTGTTATTGCTGAAAGAAACACATTTTATTTATATTTCTAGGTTTTGTTATGCAGCATGTTCATATTTGAATTTGTATAATTTTGACAGGATATATTTTTATGGAGAGCAAGATCTTTTGGGATATTTAAAATCTAAGTTTATTTTTTATATAAAATTACATAAGAGTAAAGAAATTTGAATGTTTGTTCTTTTAACATTTACTTTATTTCTATTTGTTTAAGGTTTGAGTTGATTTATTCAGGAATAATATTCCTGTCTGTTTTTACCATTCCTACCAAAGATATTTCTGTTGACTAAATAAAAATTCCTTCTATTTAAAATTTAAATAGAACTTGAACAAATACGATAGTTCATAATATCCACGCAGACTTGCACGCAAGAGCGGGAGTTATCCGTTTTAACAAGCAGCGTATTGCACTGATACGAAATAGCTGTGTGTGTATATATGTAGATATATATATATGTATGTATATAATGTGTGTGTATGTATATATGTTTATGTGTGTGTGTGTAAATATACAGTTCCTTCTCAAAAAATTAATATATTGTGATAAAGTTCATTATTTTCTGTAATGTACTGATAAGCATTAGACTTTCATATATTTTAGATTTATTACACACAACTGAAGTAGTTCAAGCCTTTTATTGTTTTAATATTGATGATTTTGGCATACAGCTCATGAAAACCCAAAATTCCTATCTCAAAAAATTAGCATATCATGAAAAGGTTCTCTAAACGAGCTATTAATCTAATCATGAATCAACTAATTAACTCTAAACACCTGCAAAAGATTCCTGAGGCTTTTAAAAACTCCCAACCTGGTTCATTACTCAAAACCGCAATCATGGGTAAGACTGCCGACCTAACTGCTGTCCAGAAGGCCATCATTGACACCCTCAAGCAAGAGAGTAAGACACAGAAAGAAATTTCGTGGTGGCCAGAAACGTTAAGGCCTATTCACTCTAACGAGCCAACATAAAAGGTCAAAGTACTCGCGAGTAAGCGGAGTGAATATCAGTGCCCATTGTCCAAACACAGCACTTCCACGCTGTGGAAAAATGATGGAGTTGCCCTGAAGGCAGGCAGGCTTATGGCAAAACGCTGCAAGCAAAAAGGAGCTAGTCCCTAAAAATCGGGTGAAACTTTCTGTTTTTCCTCATTGCCCAAGGAGCTGCCTGGCTTTCCTTTGGTCACCTGGAGCGTTATTCAAAGTATCCCATGCCTCTTCGCAGGCTAACTCAGCTAAAACACCTTTTTTTTTTTTTTGACGACCGCTTCTTCCTGTCTTCGCATCCAACTGGTTCTCGCGTGTACCCCACCCAGAGCTCAAAAGCCTCCGAAAACCAATGTAAAACTCAAACTCTTTTTTTTTTTTCTTTTTTTTTCCATGTAGTCATTCTCTTATCTAAATACGAGCCCCACCTGTCCTCTCGTCTACTCAATCACATTACAGAAATACTGACATAACTAAATAATAATTTATATATATATATATATATAAAAGCAACCAGTAAACACTATTAAGGGGAATATTATATGAACTTAGGGCTACATATTGTTTGAATGTTTGTGTTGAAAAATCTTTGCTGTACAGCATGTTTTTTAATGTTTAAACGCTGATTTTGTTAAAAGTACCAATACAATAAATGTATGTTTAATTTTATTGACCATTTACATTTTTATTCCTGTGAGTGATTGTGTAGGTAGGGGCCCCAGTGCACTGCTTTGCTTGGGGGCCTATAATGCTGTTAAGATAGCCCTGAGTCCAGTTGCAGAGTCCACTCACACAAGGTTAATTTAGAATTGCATACAGTTTGTATGTATGTGTGTGTGTGTGTGTGTGTGTGTGTGTATAATCTGTAAAGTTACAGTCAAAATAAGCCATGGTTTGGACACTACAGAGCAAAGAAACATAATAATTAATGGTTGTAGAATTCTGATGTGCATATCTTAAAATGTTTGCCACACATGATTTAGTCTTATCTCTCATGAATAAATTGCATAATATCATTAAGAAGAGGTTGAGCAATGTTTAGCAAGGCGTTTTAGAGAGGATGCATTAATTGCAGCTCCGGAGTTGAACACAAAGTTTCTCAGTGTGTGATGCAAAATGTTTCAGATGACACATCCTAAAGAAGTGATAGGGCTGTAGTTTTCTGTTAAACTCAATAAAACATTTTGCAAGCATTTAACAGGCTTTAGGAAGTACTGTATATAGAAAAACATTTTACAAATATAAGTAAATTCATAGCATTCTTTACAAAGACGTATTCAATGCAGTGAAGAGTCTTCTTTGTAGCCCACAATTATGTAAATTTTCTGTCACAATCATTGTATGTTTGTTGTAGCACATTAAGATTGTTGGTGATACCTTTACTGATGTTTGCCCAAAAGCAGCTACATGTAGTGCATTATCTGTATTTTCGTTTTGCACATTGATGAGTACTACTGACAAATATGACCTAGATAATTTCCAGTTTAACTATCTCAGAGATTCATTGGAATTGCAAAAAAAAGATTGCTGACACCAATGTTAGAATTGTTTTTATCTAAAGGAAAATAAGCATGAGAGTGGTGATGAACAAGTGATGTTCAGCTTGTTTAATTTTCCTTTACACAATGTACTTGAATCGGATTTGAGATATTAATACTGTGAAAAGGAAAATGAAAAGCAAAATACAGAAATAATATGCAGTGCGGATCTGACATATTGTGCTTTTGTGTTTTTACTGTTCCAGAAATCTGGAGTTTTCACCAATTGAGTGATGTATCAGTAAGCTATCCCAAATAATATCCCAAAAGCAATCACACAGTATTAGATGTATCATATATACTGAAAAGTAGAGTGTGGTTTAATATTGACTGCACACCATTGTGTTAAGAGTGTGTGTGTATATACAGTATATATATATATACCTACATTCATTTGCTATTCTAAATACCCTGTACATTTAGATAGCAGACCGTTTTCAACAATTGCAAATTTTCTATTTCTAGAATACTAGTGTTTTTTTAATGAGTTCCAAAAGGAACAAGCAAATATCTTATATTCTTCCTTAAACACAGAAGGGTTTCCAACTTGCATTCTGCCTTGACTCTGATGTTTCTTGGGTTTTATTACCAGCTTTATATTTCTCTTTTGCTAAGGCTGATTGGATGCATTCTTCTCTCTCTTCTATTTTCTTCTACCTTTCTTTTTCTGTCTTTTCATAATACAAGTTCAACTTGAATAACAAAATATTGGTAAGTTTCATAAGCTCTGCCCCCACGAGAGTCCTTGTTCCCCTTTACATCTGTCTCTCTGCCCCTCTGTGTACCAAGAGTATATTCATTTATCACGCACATTTTCATCCACCACCTATTTCTTTTTTATCATCTTGCCATCTGTCTGATTCTTGGTTCTGAAGTGTTTTCAACTAAGCCAGATCCTTGGTTAACAGAAGTTGACTGAGACTAAATTGTGGTAATCTTAGTGACTTGCTCTGTTTGAAGGCATCTGGTGAGTTAAATGTTGACCCCGTCCACCCTAGTCCATATGTATACTTTTATAAGCTTTACATGCTATGCAGATCACATTTGGACTTAACTGCTTGTGATATGTCCTACCAGCATGATGGAACAGCACAGTGTTTCTTTTTTGGTTTCCCTTGCCTGCATAATTGTTTCACATTAGGTTTTGCATGACTTTTATGACTAAGTCCAGGATGTAGTGGACACTCTAACTGGTGAGCAATGCTGGGTATGTGTACAAGATCAGCTCTGTGTTCACATCCTGATGCTTTAGGTCATTCTTAGTTTGGGATCTGATTAAAATGGAAAATTCTGGTGCTTTGTCATCAAGTTTTTTTTGTGTCTGGGATTATTTTCAGAAGCCTAATATCTCTCTACACAAATCCATTTCTTCTGGAATCCAAATATAAGACAGAAAAATTAGCTTTCAGGTGCTTACATTCCAAAACTAAGTCCTAAAGCTTGACATGCTGATTTGTGTGTTTATTATTGCTGAATTTTCTAGATTCTGTGTTATGATGTCAGAAACTGCTTTTTGGAGGACACCCTTTGGTGTTTTAGATTTATATTAATTTTAAAGAAATGCAAAATTAATATTTTCTCCAAGGAGTTTTTTTTTCATTGGAGTAAAAGAATGTCGAGAGATTTAATTCTACTTTACCTGATGCTTCTCTTTCTATGCTGTAAAGGACTTGATGGTGGGCGATGAGGCAAGTGAGCTGCGTTCAATGCTAGAAGTTAATTACCCAATGGAAAATGGTATTGTTCGTAGCTGGGATGACATGAAACATCTTTGGGACTACACATTTGGGACTGACAAGCTGAACATTGATCCACGAAGCTGTAAGATTTTGTTGACAGAGCCTCCAATGAACCCAACAAAAAATCGTGAAAAAATTATTGAGGTAAGATGTTCTTTATTATGTTCAGTTAGTTCTATGATTTATTAAACCACTAACTTTACTAGCTAGTTGTGCTTTCTAGTGTACAAATATATGCATGCTGCTATTGTAGCTATTTACATGGATGTTTCTCTTGTCCACATTGACTTGTACATAAAAGCTTCTCTCTAATAAAATTGGAAAGATGAACTTTTAAGGTGGTGTACAGAGGCTTCAATAAGGAGAAATGTACATGTTAGATCTGTTTTGGTAAATATCCACAATTCTTTTGTGATTCAGTGAATGTGATACAGATTTTTATACTGTTGATTTGTGATGAGTTGCTGCACAGATTCTAAGGTCTCACCTTTTGAAACCAAATAATTTGTGTAGACGATGACACCACAACTGTGGTGCCCAACAAAAAACAAAAGGGCTTTGTGATAACAACAAAATGTCACAGAAAAAATAATGTCTTTGCTAAAAAAGTGTTTTGAAGAAAAGTAAGTTTTAACATCTCACAAATCACAGCAAATGTAACATGAGGCTGCTTGTTCATTATAATCATATGTTGCTTGTAGACATTCTCAGATGATTCTGCATTAATGTTGTGTATTGACAAGGGGATGAGTCAAAGTATAGGAGTCAGGTATCAAACTTGGTTTCTCATTCCATAGAGAATTGTCTGCAACCCAAAACCAGCAAAACCATGGAGCTGGTTATTGATTTTTGCCATACCAAAGAGCCTCTACTTCTGGTCACTACTCGGCGACTAGATGTGGAGGTGGTGCACTACTACAAGTTCTAAGGGGGTCCACATCACTGACGGGCTAGACTAGTGTATCAAAACAAAGGAATTGCATAAGAAAGAGAGGCAAACTTTTTTTTTTTCTTTGGAGAGTACATTTTTAGTGTAAGTAGTGATATCCTATACGTATTCAATAACTGATAGCCAGTGCCATTTCCTACAATGTAGTGTTCCAGGCTGGTAGCATTACTTCAGGAAAGCCCCATCCCCCCCAAAAAAAGCAGGATAAAAAGTCAGGGTTGGTTAGAGAGCTCACTCCCAACCCATTGGAAGTAGTGGAACAGGAGAGAAAGAACACCAAATTGATACCCACTATGAAGAATGCTGCACATCCTCACTCTGACACAGTAACATTGAGTGCTTGTAATTAACAAATTAGTCAACAGAAGTGTGCCAAGAAATGCTACTGGGGTTCCTTCATACCTGTGGCAATATACCTTAATAATGACTCCTATGACTTCTGTCTTCTCATTAGCAAAGTGATTTTTTTTTCCTCTGTTTTATTTTTTTTTCTTCTGTGTGTTTGAGGAGTCGCATTGTTTGTTGTAGTATTTCTTTATTTAGCTTCTGTAAAAGCTAAATGTTCCTTTGGGACAAATAAAGTAGCATTTATCTATCTGAAAGGTTATTTTCTCTTCACTATATGGAAAGAAGACTATCAAAATTTAAAGCAGGCTACTGACTTACTCCTACCTCACAATGAGTCAGTACACTCTTTCACGTCTTCAATTCTGGTAAGGTAGAAATAACAGAGGTGTATTGGGTGAAAAGATTTGATAACAGAAGATCATAGTCGAGTCTAAACATCTAATCCAACAATTTGATCTGAATCCACATCTTTGTAAGGTCCACGCTCCTCCATCAGAAATCAAATTTTGTTTATGTAGGTATAAGAAAATATTTTCATACCATACAAAACTTGATGATGATAAAATCAATTACCCTGTGTTTCTTGTACTGAGGAAGAAAACTGACACCTTTATGGATTCTGTAGTGGATATTTGTACTGTTTTTTTCAATGTTTCCAAACAGTTAATAAAAATGGTTTTGTTTGTAACATGGTTAGTTAGTTAAAAATACTATTTAGTGTAAAATTAATAATGCATGTTTTTTTAAATATAGGTTATGTTTGAGACGTACCAGTTTGATGGTGTCTATATTGCTATTCAGGCTGTGCTCACCCTGTACGCGCAAGGTAACTCTCTTGAATTTTAAACACAAAATTAAAGTAAATATGCTAACTATGTGCCACATGCATACTGTTTCCTTAGATAGGTATGAAAAAAGTTTTGCTTGACCTGGCAAGATAAAACACTATACATGCTAGAAATGTAAATGACACATGCATCTTAGTGTTAATTAGTTGATAGCTGAAGATAACAGTTATACATAAATGTTTTACTTTATTTTTTTGGGGAAACACAACTGTAATTAGGCTTTAAATGCCTCACCAACAGCTAAGAACATATTATGACATTTATATTTTGTTTAATTTTTTTTTTTTTTATTCATTGCATCACAATGTGTATTCATTTATGGAAATAACTAATGTGATTATATTATAATCAGGTTAGCTTTAGACTAATGGACCTTCTTCAAAACCGAGCTTTCATATTTAGCACAAAACTTGATAATTTAACGAATTAGACACCGTACACGTTTTCAGATATTGCCAAAATAGATCTACAGCATTGAAGTTTTTAAATGCTTGCATTTTATTAAAGAGCATGGCTATGGTCCGAGGGACTGCTGATACCATCATCTCAGGTGCCTTTACCTGTGTGAGATTTACACCTGAATTATCATTTAATTTCATCACAAATGATGTAAGCATGTAAGCAATACCATGTTAATTAGTTACAAATTACCATAAATGATTTCAGTTGCTGCTGCAGTCATGTTTGCAGAAAATATAATAAGACATTAATATACTAAAGCCCATTAATCCAGTTCAGGGTTGCAGGGGGCCCTGGCAGCACTGTGCTCAAGACAGGAACCTATCATGAATGATGAGCTAACAGAGTGCAGATAAGTAATATATCAGTATGTCGAGTTCTTTTATTGTTGCATTGTTGTGAAAATTTCAAATTAGAACTTTACTTGCAGTTTTTTTTTCCCTCAGGTGCAGGCAGTCGCTGCTGCATGCTGTTTAGGCATTCTTTGCTCCCTCAGTTGTATAGTATATATGCATTATATTTAGGGCATGCTGTCTGCTATTTTTGAATTGATTACCATATGTGCATATATTAATTTTATAATTGTGATGACTGCCTCCCTCTTTGATGGTTTCTATGGTGAATTCAATAAGGCCCAATTGTTTCCTTCCTACACCTACTCAAATATATGCACATTAGAATATGATAATATATATCTCTTTTATGGCTTTCTTGATGACATGCATGATTTAGGATGGCTTCATTATTTAGATACCCACTATGATTAAGCAGAATCATTTAACAATTGGATAATAAATTCTAAGAAATTTACTGTATATATTCAGTTTTTGATTTTTACATCAAAATGCATTACCTAACTATTTGATTAACTGATTAACAATGTTTATGTTCTTGGTACACATAAATATATATGAAACATCTCCAGCTACTATGCAGACCTTTGATGTAGCAACTCATACTCAAATAATATCTTCTACCTTTGCGATATAGAGTCTGCCTTGCTCTGAAAAACCAGTGATTCATTATTTTTTTTATAAACAATAATAATTATTAATTGTGCTTTGAGTTTCAGTAAATTATGCTTTAAGCAAGAGAATGCCACCTTATGCCAGTAATTTTAGTAATCCCAAGAACTGGTCAAAGCTCCAATCTCTCTCATATAGAACTGTTTCCAAGATTACATTACTGATGGCTATATAAAACATTTAAAGTACTGTAGTTATTTGTTATAAACTTCACTGTTTTGCACTGATGCTTAATAAATGTTTGTTTCCATAATGTGGGCAATTATTTCCATAGTATTCTGCTTCTTAGTTTTGCTTTTGATATATTTTTTCAGGATTGCTGACGGGAGTTGTCGTTGATTCTGGGGATGGTGTGACTCATATTTGTCCCGTGTATGAAGGTTTTGCTCTGCCCCATTTGACTAGGAGACTAGACATTGCAGGCCGAGACATCACCCGCTACCTCATAAAGGTAACATTTGTTTCCTTTTGCATGCAAAGCCCTCCTATATCTTGACACTAAAAATCCGTTCAACTGTTAAGTATGTGAATAACAAGAGCTGTTACAGTATGTTTTTTTTTCTATATGACTAGCTTACCTTTAATGAAGAGTTGTGTAATAATAATGTAAGAGTTTTATTTACGCAGTTTCATTGCTGTCCAACATGGCAGTGTTTTAATATGGATCATTACATTTTAAATGTTTAATTACTAAATAATAGCCAGGCCATGGCCTACAGTACATGCATGTTTTTAAGTACAAACCGGATTCCAAAAAAGTTGGGACACTATACAAGTCGTGAATAAACACTGAATGCAATGATGTGGAGGTGCCAACTTCTAATATTTTATTCAGAATAGAACATAAATCACGGAACAAAAGTTTAAACTGAGAAAATGTATCATTTTAAGGGAAAAATATGTTGATTCAACAAATCCCAAAAAAGTTGGGACAAGGCCATTTTCACCACTGTGTGGCATCTCCCCTTCTTCTTACAACACTCAACAGACGTCTGGGGACCGAGGAGACCAGTTTCTCAAGTTTAGAAATAGGAATGCTCTCCCATTCTTGTCTAATACAGGCCTCTAACTGTTCAATCGTCTTGGGTCTTCTTTGTCGCACCTTCCTCTTTATGATGCGCCAAATGTTCTCTATAGGTGAAAGATCTGGACTGCAGACTGGCCATTTCAGTACCGGATCCTTCTCCTACGCAGCCATGATGTTGTGATTGATGCAGAATGTGGTCTGGCATTATCTTGTTGAAAAATGCAGGGTCTTCCCTGAAAGAGATGACGTCTAGATGGGAGCATATATTGTTCTAGAACCTGAATAAATTTTTCTGCATTGATGGTACCTTTCTAGACATGCAAGCTGCCCATGCCACACGCACTCATGCAACCCCATACCATCAGAGATGCAGGCCTCTGAACTGAGCGTTGATAACAACTTGGGTTGTCCTTGTCCTCTTTGGTCCGGATGACATGGCGTCCCAGATTTCCAAAAAGAACTTCGAATTGTGACTCGTCTGACCACAGAACAGTCTTCCATTTTGCCACACTCCATTTTAAATGATCCCTGGCCCAGTGACAACGCCTGAGCTTGTGGATCTTGCTTAGAAAGGCTTCTTCTTTGCACTGTAGAGTTTCAGCTGGCAACGGTGGATGGCACGGTGGATTGTGTTCACTGACAATGGTTTCTGGAAGTATTCCTGAGCCCATTCTGTGATTTCCTTTACAGTAGCATTCCTGTTTGTGTCGTTTAAGGGCCCGGAGATCACGGGCATCCAGTATGGTTTTACGGCCTTGACCCTTACGCAGAGATTGTTCCAGATTCTCTGAATCTCGGATGATGTTATGCACAGTTGATGATGATAGATGCAAAGTCTTTGCAATTTTTCGCTGGGTAACACCTTTCTGATATTGCTCCACTATCTTTCTGTGCAACATTGTGGGAATTGGTGATCCTCTACCCATCTTGGCTTCTGAGAGACACTGCCACTCTGAGAAGCTCTTTTTATACCCAATCATGTTGCCAATTGACCTAATTAGTGTTTATTGGTCTTCCAGCTCTTCGTTATGCTCAAATTTACTTTTTCCAGCCTCTTATTGCTACTTGTCCCAACTTTTTGGGATTTGTTGACACCGTGAAATTTTGAATCAACATATTTTTCCTTTAAAATGATACATTTACTTGGATTAAACGTTTGATCTGTCATCTACCTTCTATTACAAATAAAATATTGACATTTGCCATCTCCACATCATTACATTCAGTTTTTATTCACAATTTGTTTAGTGTCCCAACTTTTTTGGAATCCGGTTTGTAGTATATGTAGAAATTCAAATATTTAAGCACTTTCTTTCAGCAGAGAGTGTTTCAGTGCTGTTATTGTAAATGAAAATGCCTTTGCATCCTTGGTCTTTTGCCCTTGCTTTTACTCAAGAATACACCGATTCGATATGCATGCTGGGCTGATTGGGTTTTAAGGAAAGAAATATACTACATGTATATATAAATATAGGTAAGCTTGCATAAAGGGTGGCTAATAATAATATGTTAAGCCTTTAAAAGGCATTATTTTTTCTGTTTTGAAATAATGTATTATATAAACCTAAATTATACATATATAAACTTGTGGTGCCATCTTAGCTGGTCTGACCTCATTTTACTTCTACCTACAAGCCTTTTATTGACGGCAGCAGCTTTCTGTTATCCAAACCAGAAGTATTTATGTGTGCTTAATAATAAACAATAATAATGCATTTAATTTATATAGCACCTTTTTCCATGCTCAAGGTGCGTAGGGGGGTGGTTGTTTGTTTTTATTTATTTACTTTTGCAGCTTCTGTAAATTTAATTTCCCCTTTGTGGAAAAAAAGTATAATCTGTCTACCTATTTATAGTGGATTGCACTTCTGCCTCACAGATCCAGCATCCAGGGCTGAAAATCCTGTGTCCACATGTTGTTTGTGTGGAGTTTACATCTTCTTCTAAGGTGGCTTAAGAATGTTATGCAGATATTAAGTAATATTGAATTGAGTAATATTAATGTTGTAACATTTAATTGTAAAACTGATAATAGCCAAATCATATAAAGAAGTAAACCTTTTTTTATGCCTTTTGTTTATTAATATTGCTGGTATTTTGTGTTAGCTTCTACTGCTGCGTGGCTATGCCTTCAATCACTCTGCAGACTTTGAGACTGTGAGGATGATGAAAGAGAAGCTTTGCTATGTTGGCTACAATATTGAGCAAGAGCAGAAGTTGGCACAAGAGACCACAGTGCTTGTGGAGTCGTACACGGTTAGTGCTAGTCCTTTATTATACGGTACTAGACATTTTCTAATATTGAATAATGTTTTATAAACGTGTTACTGAGAATCTGACATATCAGAACACAAATTATGATATATTTCATTCATTCATTCATCAACAGTTTTAATGCTGGGTTTTAACTGTAGACATTATCTAAGTATTTAGTGCACCTTCTACGCTCAGATGTAACATGAATGCACTTCTCTCACTCCTCTTTCCAGCAAATCTGCCACAACTACACAATAAATAAACAGTCACCTAAATCACCTCCTTACTACCTCCCATTGATTGTTTCTTGCTGCCTCTCGAATATGACTCAACCACATAAGGCAGTGGGCTACCTTTTACGGCAGACCCAGGAATACTTCTGGTGCCACTCTGTGTTGTCTGGGGAGCACTTCTGGGCCATAAGGAAAATAGGGAGATCCTCTCCTGAAGTGTCCTCTGTTGGTATATAGTGATCCAGACAGGTTTGCATTCCTGTCTATTGCTGGTGCTTCCATTATTTGATACTGGCCACCAACCAATCCATCTATGTCGTCATGCTGGGCTCCCATCTGGGTTATGAATTATTCTTCGTTCCAGCTGGGATACCTGTTCTCCTCCTGCAAAACCAACTTCAATCCTGGAGAGAAACAGTGGCTACAGGTTTTTATTTTAACTGTTTTCTTAATTAGTGACTAGTTTTTGCTACTAATTAACTTCATTTAATTTATTTGCTATTCAAGCCTCAAACCCTTTAAATCATGGCTGAACAACGTTGGTCCTGGAGGGCTGCAGTGGCTTCAGGTTTTTGTTCCAACTTAATTGCTTCATGAGGAATACCGGTAATTCATTGCTGATGAAGCACTCATTGGTCAAGTGACATTTTTCTGCTTCATTTCAGTTGTCTTGCTTGTTAAGATTTTGAACCCTTAACTGCTTATTTTATTCTTAAACAGATGTATTCTTTTAACTGCTCCTTATGAGCGATAAGATGTTAATGACAAAAGAACCAGTAGTTCTACATCTAGCTTGTCTCCATTCCCATCCATGTGTTTCCATCATTCACTGTTTGATTTACTTAAAAACTAAGAAGGAAACTGATGAGAAAGTGAAGAACTGAAATACTACTCATTCATTTTAGACTTCAGATCACTTGGATGATGCATGTATCATTATAAAGGAAACATCTGTGATTTAAAAATGAACTGACATGGTGGAGTTAAATCACTAACACGCCATTAAATGAAATACAATCTGTTACTGGTGAGGATTGGCTTCTAATTAAGCAAATGGGTTGGAAAAAAACCCAGCAGCCACTGTGGCCCTCCAGGATCAGAGTTGGCCATTCATGAGATACATACATACATACATATACATCCTGATTCATTTTTCTGTTGGGTAGAATTTTTTTGGGTGTTGTTGAAGCTTTCATTGTGTTTTTACATAACAGGGTTAGAATTTAATCCAGTAGTATGTAGCACCAGGAGGATAAATATACTGCTAGTCCTGGCAAATCTCTATTAGTTCCTCCTGTAAAATACATCAAATGTTAAGATGACCAAAAAACAAAATGTAGTAGATATAGATGTATTTAAAAGCTTTGAATGAATAAAGAAGTCCTTCAACAATATCTGTTCCATTTATTAAATTAAATAGTTATTTGTTTAAGTACAAAATATTTTGGCACCTGTATGGCAAGCTGCTTTAAAAATTTTACATCTGATGCGTATTCCTCTTTTTAATATCTACAACTATTTTTTACTATTCAGAATTAAGCCTGCAGTGATTTGGAATTCCAATATTGCTATTAAAAACTGATTTTCCATAGATTTCTATAAAGAGTTTAGTTATAGATATAAATTTTGACTAATTTGAGATCAGAATGACACACTTGTTTCATGTGTTCATAAGTGTAATTTTAGATATCTCAAGTGAAATTTTAACTCGTTCAAAATTGCTCATATCTCTATTTTTTATTAACTATTAGATACCAGTAATTTTTACTATTTGAATTTTGACTAGTTAAAATATAATTACATATCTCTTAAAGTAAAAACTCCATTGATGTTCATAGGAAAAGCTCCTCACGTGTGTGTGTGTATATATGTGTATATATATATATATATATGCATGACTGTATTTGTATTATTCAGGTTCTGACAAGCCGTTTTTGACTTGTAAATATCTGTAATTCTTAAATTGACTTGTCAAACTTGTATTGTATGTATTTCAAATTAGAATTTTGACTAGTCAAAATTATATTATAGGTAAAAGGCAATTGTGATTTGCCAATATGTAAAAATACTAGCCAAAGGGGAGATCTCAGAATTTAAAACAGGTATGTGTGGCCTTCCATTGATCAAAAAAAACACAAGCATCCATAGAAGATACAAAATATTATAGGATGCAGCTTACATGCGAGCCACAGCTACTACAAGAGAAAATCTGACTGTTACAGTTGAGGCATTAAAAGCATCTCCTGTAAAATAATATTCCCAGCAATATTGTTGCAATAAAATTAAGATAGCCATATCATCCAGCAGTATGAGCAAATCACAAGATCATCCACTGCCCTGTACATTTTATTCACCACACATTTCTATTATGCCATCATCTGCCCCTCAAAGTAAAGGGTGACTGTGGGAAATGGGAAATTTTCAATTGAAATTCAATGCACGAATAAACACATAACAAAATACATTTAATGATGACATGTACAGGATATGCAATTAATGATGGTAATCAATATTCATTTTATGTTTAGAAGAAAACCTCATGAAAGTGTTGTCCATTTCCCCGTACACATTTTGACAGCCTGTTGTGGAAATTCTGCATTGCTCGACATATGTCAAGATGAATGCCAGCGATTTCCTCTTCAATCCTCCTTTTTAGTTCAGCATTGGTTGCAGGACATGTGTGGTACACTTGGCTTTTAAGATGTCCTCACAGTAAAAAATCACAAACAGTGAGATCTGGGGATCTCGGAGGCTATGAAATGTCACCGTTATGTGAAATTATGTGCCTTCCAGACAATCGTCGAATAGCTACCATCGATTGTCGGGCAGTATGCAAAGTCGCTCCACCTGGGGTCTTCTTTTTTAAGGCTGAACACGTTGCTTCGAAATTACACACCCATGTTGTAATCACATGAGTAGACGGGACATAATCATGACGCCCTAATTGGTAGTGATGCTGAAATTCCCTTTGTGCAGTAGTCACACTATTACCATTCTTTTAAAAGGCTTTCACAGTGAACGCTTGTTGTGCTGTACTCCACTGCTCTATTATCATTAATGGCAAGGGGTTCTAAACGAGGTTGCATTGGTCCCAAATAACTGCCGACTCCCCAGGGTCGCCAACACCTAGTTCCAAAATTTCCCATTTCCCTGCACCAGCTTGTATAATTCCATAAAGGAATTGCACAAATAATGCAAAAATGTTTTATTATTAAATATTACTACATCCAGAATACTTACTGTGGCCTCAAACAAGCAGACTACTACCAGTTTCATGCTTTGCATAACACTGTCATTTAGTACTATGACTTTAAGAAAACTTTTACAAACTTTATTACTTTGCAAGTACTGTAGTTGATGTTGGAAATAAATACTGTACAGATTTTTCCATATTTCCCACACATGAATGTATTAGTGCAGAGTAGTTTTAAATGTAGCTTTTTCCCTAAAGGACAGAAGTTGGGTCTATATTATGATCCATACAAACATGAGTACAACATATTAATTTGTGAACATCAGTTGAAAGAAATAAAACCTGAATTTGTTGGACAGCTTTGTTAGGAGATGCAGAAAAATATGCAATTAAAGAAGTATGTCATCTTTTTTTTTTTTTTTTAAAAAAGAGAAGATATTATTTTAGAAAGCAGCTAAAACCCTGAGCCAAGCATGAGACTTGTTTTATTAAATTAATCCAGTAGTTTAATGGCTGTTTGTAGACACACGTATAGGCATGTACTTTATGCCTTTATATAGTGTATAACCATGAATGGCCATTGATGTTTATATTCATTGTCAGAAAAGTGAAAGGTCATTCTATAGGCACCCTTGAGAATAGAGTCTTCATTTGAAAATTGGATAAGATTTCTATGGCCAGCATTATCTAATGCCATGAACAGACAGTGTTTTATAGGTTTACAAATGTGTAACATAAGAACATCGAACAGTATATTCACAAAGAAATGAATTATTACAAAGGAAATTAATTAGTGTATTAAAATTTTCATTTCATTCATTAATGAGCCAAATTAATCTATTTTTAGAGTCACAGTAAGCTTGAGCCTACTCCTGCTGGATCTTAACAGAGACAAACTTAGTTTAGGGCACCAGTCTATTGTAGGCCACACTCTCACATATACATTCACACTCATTGATAACAAATCAGTGAATGGACACCTATTAATCCAACAGGCATGACTTTGAGTTCTTTTTCTCCATTTTACTTTTTTGCTCTTATGCATATGTGAAGTTGTAAATAATAAAAACAAATAAAATATTAATATGCACTAATTATGCACTTGCTTGCTGCACTTTATTCATATACAGTTATCCCTCCTCGATCGCAGGGGTTGCGTTCCAGATCCCCCCGCGATAGGTAAAAATCCGCGAAGTAGAAACCATATGTTTGTATGGTTATTTTTATATATTTTAAGCCCTTATAAACTCTCACACCCTTTTAACATTATTAGAGCCCTCTAGACATGAAATAACACCCTTTAGTCAAACGTTTAAACTGTGCTCCATTACAAGACAGAGATGACAGTTCTTTCTCACAATTAAAAGAATGCAAACATATCTTATCTTCAAAGGAGCGTCGTCAGGAGCAGAGAATGTCAGAGAGTGCGCTCGCTAAGAAAAGCAAACAATCAAAAAATCAATACGTGCTTTTAAGTATACAGAAGCACCGCGATAAAGCGGCATTTTGTAGAGGAGCGTCAGTGTCCTCTGTGCTCACACCCCCTCCGTCAGGCAGAGAGAGTGAGAGAGACAGAGAGAAGCAAACAATCAATCACCGCGCAGGAAGCATATCTTATATCATTGAGGAGTTTTAGTTAATATGTAATACATGCTCTGATTGGGTAGCTTCTAAGCCATCTGCCAATAGCGTCCCTTGTATGAAATCAACTGGGCAAACAAACTGAGGAAGCATGTACCATAAATTAAAAGACCCATTGTCCGCAGGAAACGGCAAACCTGCGAAAAATCTGTGATATATATTTAGATGTGCTTACATTTAAAATCCGCGATAGAGTGAAGCCGCGAAAGTCGAAGCGCGATATAGCAAGGGATTACTGTACAGGTATTCTCATTCCTTAAATCTCTTGGAACATTTTTTTTTTATAATGTTGTTCATATATGTCAGTCCTAAAAACAAAGCTGAATTTCTAGAGTGAGTTTAGGATGAACATTTTTGTAAAGAAGCCTGTCTGAGTATAGCATTTTTGAAAAGGTGTTTCATGCATGCAGTGTCAGTTTAGTTTTGTGAACGTTAAAGCTAGGGATATACTTAACGTTATGCGATGTTTGTGCTTGAGGAAGTTGTTGCTATCTATCAGTATACTGACTATACTTGCATGCATACTTTAAGTAAATCTGTAGGATTCCACTACATGATAGTGTGAGATGTCTTTATGATGAGAATACCACATATGGTTTCACTGTATTGTGAGTTGAGGGAAGAAAGGCATTAAAGATAAAAATTCTTTACATTCTGATGCTGTTGCAAAGGTGGCCAAAAAAAAAAAAGAGATGACAATAGCGACACAGAAGATGGTATGAGACCTTTAAATGTATTACGTCATTGCGATGGGGAGTATGCAATGCTTGTATTGCCTGTGCAAGAAATGGATGAAGAAAAACACCATGAATACATTTGCATGTCAGCATTTAAGTTTGATGATTTGCTTTACCGCATTGAACCATTCATTAAACATTGAGGCACAGAGATTTATCCTATTGTAGCTGCATTGTGGCTTGCCATCACATGTTGATACTAAACAATGATGCTGACACCACATACCAAAACTTGAACACACACACACACCATTCATAGATTTGCTGGTACTGCAACTTGCACATGCGTTGAGTTAATTTCTGTCGAGTTACTCAGAAGACACATCAAAAGAATGCTAGGAATGTGTTGATACCATGATGCATGTGCATAAGTGCTCTGATCATGAAGTATAAACTGGCTCTAAGTGTTCAGTACCATTTAGATGTGGTACCCTAAGATAAAAGGCTAGTAAAAGAAACTATGATATATAGCCTCAGGAGTATTTACATTTAATAATTAAATTAGCTGCATTTTTTTTAGATAATTTTCATTTATAAACTATATGTTTTATATTCTCAGTTTTAATGGAACCATTTGTTCCTGGTAATAGCATTCAGTTTGGACAGAGAAACAAACTGCATACCATAGCAAAATGTTCCTTTACACTTTTGTGATTCAACTGCCCTCTGCTGGTTAAAAACAGCATGCCACTATATTACAAAGTACTGTTTGTTTTTTCCAACAATGGCAAAAATTGATTTTTCACTTTTGGCCCTTTCAGCTTCCAGATGGGCGTGTGATTAAGGTCGGAGGTGAAAGATTTGAGGCTCCTGAAGCTCTGTTCCAGCCACATCTCATTAACGTAGAAGGAGTAGGAGTAGCTGAACTTCTTTTTAACACCATTCAAGCTGCAGACATCGATACGAGGTAAACTGATAGGTTTACTTTACAGATGATTATTTGAAGCATAGACATTCCTAACTGCCAGTAATACAGATATACTCTAAAATAGTCTGTTCACCACAATATGCTAATGTGTGATTTATGTTTTGAACTTTATTTACATTTATTTGCTTGGCAGATGCTTTTATACAAAGTGACTTCCAACAGAGGTAAACATAATTAAGTAACATTAGGCTAGGGTCTGTTAGGTCAGCAAGTGTAATAGGATAGGTAACAAAATTTGATTGCCACAAGTGAAAAGATGTAATAACTAATAATTTACAGTCATAGATTATAATCGATAAAGCAATTAAACTTAACCAACAAATTAACCAACAATATAAAAGATCACAGAGAATTGTTTTTCCCCATCAGTCAATTAGATAGATATTTGCAGAGCAGAATTGCTTCTTGAATACATTGAAGGAGTCAGCAGTTTGGATGGAGGTGGGTATCTTGTTCCACCAACTAGAAACTACACAGGAAAAGAGTCTGGATTGAGACTTGATACCATGCACAGGCAATATCACCAGACACTGTTTCCTGGTAGACCTGAGTAGGTGAGAATGAGCATAGCACCTCATCAGTGCCTCCATATACTCAGGCCCTGACCCAACGACTACTCTGTAGGCAAGCATCAGAGATTTGAACTTAATGTGTATGGCTACAGGGTGCCAATGTAGTGACCTGAGGAGAGGTGTGACATGTGCCTGTCTCAGCTGGTTAAATACAAGATGGGCCGCTGCATTCTGGACCATCTGTGGCAGCTTGATTGCATATGCGGGTAACTTCTGCTAGAAGTGAGTTGCGGTAGTACAGATACTACAAGACCAGAGCCTGGACCAGAAGTTGTGCTGTGTACTCTGTCACATAAGGTCTGATCTTGCGGATGTTGTAAAGTGTGAACCTGCATAAACAAGAAAGGTAGAAATGTATCAGAAAAGGATAGCTGCTCATCAGTGATGATAAATAATTTTGGAGTGATTCATTTATGATCCATCTATTTTAAAGCCTTATTCTTTTTTTAATTAACCAAGATTTATAATTGTGTATAGACTAGCCTTAAAATTCGCTATTTTGTTACTTCTTCTTCTTTCGGCTGCTCCTGTTAGGGGTTGCCACAGCGGATCATCTTCTTCCTTATCTTTCTGTACTCTGCATCTTGTTCTGTTACACCAATCACCTGCATGTCCTCTCTCACCACATCCATAAACCTTCGCTTATGCTTTCCTCTTTTCCTCTTCCCTGGTAGCACTGTCCTTAGCATCCTTCTCCCAATATACCCAGCATCTCTCCTCTGCACATGTCCAAACCAAAGCAGTCTCGCCTCTCTGACTTTGTCTCCCAATCGTCCAACTTGAGCTGACCCTCTAATTTACTCATTTCTAATCCTATCCATCCTTGTCACACCCAATGCAAATCTTAACATCTTTAACTCTGCCACCTCCAGCTCTGTCTCCTGCTTTCTGGTCAGTGCCACTGTCTCCAACCCATATAACATAGCTGGTCTCACTACCATCCTGTACACCTTCAATTTCACTCTTGCTGATACCCGTCCATTACAAATTACTCCTGACACTCTTCTCCACCCATTCCACCCTGCCTGCACTGTTTTTCACCTCTCTTCCACAATAAGAAAGGGCTCAGAGTCGATCCCTGATGTAATCCCACCTCCAACTTGAATGCATCCATCACTCCTACCGCAGACCTCACCACTGTCACACTTCCCTCATACATATCCTGTACAACTCTTACGTACTTCTCTGCCACTCCTGACTTCCTCATACAATACCACAGCTCCTCTTGAGGCACCCTGTCATATGCTTTCTCCAGGTCCACAAAGACGCAATGCAACTCCTTCTGGCCTTCTCTGAAACGTCTCCATCAACATCCTCAGAGCAAACATTGCATCTGTTGTGCTCTGTCTTGGCATGAAACCATACAGCTGCTCATTAATCATCACCTCCTTTCTTAACCTAGCTTCCACTACTCTTTCCCATAACTTCATGCTGTGGCTCATCAATTTTATTCCCCTGTAGTTACTGCAGTCCTGCACATTCCTCTTATTCTTGTGAGTACGTTTCCATCTTTATTTTTATCACCCTAACCTGCTGCACATCCTTCCCAGCTCAGTCCCTCTGTCTAGCCAATCAGTACAGGTACTTTTCTCCCTCCTTAGTGTCCAGCCTCTCATACAACTCATCATACGCCTTTTCTTTAGCCTTCGCCACCTCTCTCTTCAACTTGCGACTTATCCCCTTGTACTCTTGTCTACTTTCTGCATCTCTCCGACTATCCCACTTCTTCCTCTGTATACAGTCAACCCTCGTTTATCGCGGTTAATCCGTTCCAGACTCTGCCGCGATAAATGAATTTCCGCGAAGTAGGATTCTTTATTTATAAATCGAATATTTTCGCAGTTAGAGCATAGAAAACCTGTTTACGACCTTCTGAATACAGTAATCCCTCCTCGATCGCGGGGGTTGCGTTCCAGACCCCCGCGATAGGTGAAAATCATGAAGTAGAAACCATATGTTTGTATGGTTATTTTTATATATTTTAAGCCCTTATAAACTCTCCCACCCTGTTAACATTATTAGAGCCCTCTACTCATGAAATAACACCCTTTAGTCAAACGTTTAAACTGTGCTTCATTACAAGACAGAGATGGCAGTTCTTTCTCACAATTAAAAGAATGCAAACATATCTTATCTTCAAAGGAGCACCGTGAAGAGCAGATAATGTCAGAGAGAGCGCTGGCTAAGAAAAGCAAACAATCAAAAAATCAATATCTGCTTTTTAAAGCGGCATTTTGTAGAGGAGCGTCCTATCTTCTAGGCAAACCGCCACTGTGTAAACAGCCCCCTCTGCTCACACCCCCTCCGTCAGGCAGAGAGAGTGAGAGAGACAGAGAGAAGCAAACAAAACAAGTGCCACGCGGGAAGCATATCTTATAGCATTGAGGAGTTTTAGTTAATATGTAATACGTGCTCTGATTGGGTAGCTTCTAAGCCATCCGCCAATAGCGTCCCTTGTATGAAATCAACTGGGCAATCAAACTGAGGAAGCATGTAACCTAAATTAAAAGACCCATTGTCCGCAGAAAGCTAACCAGCAAAAATCCGTGATATATATTTAGATGTGCTTACATTTAAAATCCGCGATAGAGTGAAGTCGCGAAAGTCGAAGCGCGATACAGCGAGGGATTACTGTACTCTTCTGTATTTCCTTATTCCACCACCAGGTTTCCTTTTCCTCCTTCCTCTTTCCAGATGTCACGCCAAGCACCCTTCTTGCTGTCACCCTTACTACATCTGCTGTAGTTTCCCAGCTGTCTGATAACTCTTCACTGCCACCCAGTTCTTGTTTCACCTCCTCCCTAAACTCAACCTTGCAGTCTTCCTTTTTCAACTTCCACCATTTGATCCTTGGCTTTGCCCTCGCTCTCTTCCTCTTCTTGATCTCCAACGTCATCCTACAGACCACCATCCTATGCTGCTTAACTACACTTTCACCTGCCACCACTTTGCAGTCTTCACTCTCAGATCAGCTCTTATGCATAGAATGTAATCTACCTGTGTGCATCTTCCTCCACTCTTGTACGTAACCCTATGTTCCTCCCTCTTCTTAAAATACATATTCACCACAGCCATGCCCATCCTTTTGGCAAAATCCACTATCCTCTGACCTTCTTCATTCCTCTGCTTCACACCATACCTACTGTTCCCTTCACCAACATGCCCATTGAAATCCGCTCCAATCACCACTTTCTGTCCCTTGGGTACACTGTTCATCACTTCATCTAACTCACTCCAAAAATCTTCTCTCTCACCCATTGCACACCCAACTTGGCGGTGCATATGCACTAACAACATTCATCATCACACCTCCAATTTCCAGCTTCATAATCATTACTCTGCCTGACACTCTTTTCACCTCCAAAACACTCTTGACATACTGTTCCTTCAGAATAACTCCTACCCCATTTCTCCTCCTATCCACACCATGATAGAAGAATTTGAATCCACCTCCAATCCAGCTGGCCTTACTCCCCTTCCATTTAGTCTCTTGCACACACAATATATCATCCTTCCTTGTCTCCGTCATATCTGCTAATTGTCTCCCCTTACCAGTCATACTGCCAACATTCAAAGTTCCTACCCTCAGTTCCACTGTCTTTACTTTACGGACACATCTCCCTCCTCTTCTTCTCCTTCTTCTTCTTCGGCCAATAGTAGCCCAATTTCCGCCAGAACCCTGTTGGCTAGCAGTACTGGTGGCGGTCGTTGTTAACCCGGGGCTCAACTGATCTGGTATGGAAATTTGTATTGTTGTCTGCATATTGATTTTTTTATTATAGTCTGAGTGATCTTTTTTTTCCCTCCTTTCTTTTAACAGATCTGAGTTTTACAAACACATTGTGCTTTCTGGAGGATCAACCATGTATCCTGGTTTGCCTTCTCGTCTAGAACGCGAGATCAAGCAATTATATCTCGAGAGAGTGTTAAAGGGAGATGTTGAAAAGCTTTCTGTGGGTATCAGCTTTAACATTTTCAGCTACCATATTGCATTTGCATTTATGTTTCATCTATTTCTTCACTACAAATGGACCTCCCCAAAGTTTGGATAATTTATTTCAGAGATTAGAACATGTATTATAAATACTGTTATCATTTAACCAACCTAATAATCACAATCGTTTGTAATATTTTGCATGGAAATGCAACAGCTTTACTACATGCATAACTTATACATGGATAAGAGTTGAGAATTTTTCGTGTTCTGTAAAATACCCAGAGCACAACACTATAAATAAATCACTCACTTGGGAACCATTAGTTGATATTTCCATTGGCTGGTAGTCTGTGGAAAGGCCATGTTACAGTTTTTGGCAAGATTAAACATTTAGGAATTAACTTTTTTTTGTTTTGTTGTTAGAACTATTAAGTAATTTTGACAAGTGCTGTAATAGACACTGCTTTTATCACATCAATGCTTGTTTCTCAAAGAGCTAAAAGTATATAATAATTTATAAAATTTACAGAAAAAATAATTTTTACAATTACATGGGGGACAGAGTTGAAAAAGGCTACTCAGTGAGTCAGCATTAGGAAACAAACAAAAATCATTATGGTTTATAGTCCAATGCTACAGCCACATGACTTGACAGCCAAATAGAGCAGGGATAAATTCTTCCTGCAAAATTATATTTATCTACCAGACTGACAGACTTTTTCAAGCCAATTGCATTTGACAAAATCTTTTTATTTTTCTTAGTTAACTGAGATAGCCAACTTTTATTTAAATGTGAAATACACTTACTTAGTTTTGGTTGTCCCACTTGAGTGTGCCCTTCTGAAATGCATTCTACTGAGTTGAGTGCTCGTGCACATCACTCCAAACCAATAGTCTATCCTCCCAAGTTCACATTCAATGTACTGGTGATATATTGTTGCTGCTGTCATGGCACATTTAAGCATTTGTTTTTTCTCAGAACATTTAATAACTAGCATGGCGAAATGCCCGTTTATGAAAACAAACTTAATAATGCAATGTTAAGTCTGTCTGTTTCAGTCGTGTCCTGCATTTATGAATCTCTCTTCACTGGTTATGCCTTATATCCCTCTTTTTTTATTTATATATATATATATATATATATATATATTGTAAAGGACCGAGGAGACAGTAGCAAGGGTTGGGGTTTTCCGGCCCGTATATTGTAAACACACAAAAACTGGTCAAAATTATAAACAAAACAGTTCATATCGCGCGCCGACTCCTGGCGTCGCGGCCATTTTATTGGGGAGGAGCGGAAGTGGAGGAATGTCGGGAAGGACCGCAAGGGAGGATGGGAAGGATGGCGTCAGGGCAAGATGGCGGAGGAAGGGCGGAAGTATCGCACTGCGGTCAATCCAGGCCTATGGTGCAGGAAGGTCTTTCTTTCTATGAGGAAGCAGAGGGAGAAAGTTAATACCCCACCATTCCCTGGCGCGAGTGGTTTCCCAGGTGCTATCGAATCAATCCGCTGCCTCCTACTCGCGTGCGTGACACGATCCCCCTTAGCCCAGGACCGTCAGGTCGGGCGGACCTAACCGAGAGGTCGTGAATACGAGAGAGGGCATCGGCATTGGCCTGAAGGGTGCCCGCCGATAAGTGACAGTGAACTTATACGGCTGTAAGTCCAGGAACCACCTGGTGACCCGCGGATTCGACTCTTTGTGTAGGGACATCCACTGAAGTGCAGCGTGATCAGTCACCAGAGCGAATTCGCGACCCAGCAGGTAGTACGGAGGTGGGTCACTGCCCACTTAATGGCCAAGGCCTCCCTCTCCACTGCAGCGTGCGGGTCCCCGGTCCATCAGTTTCCGCTAAGGTACATCACAGGGTGCTCGACACCATCGGCGCTTTGGCTCAGCACGGCACCCAGGCCTGTGTCGGCGTCGGTCTGGAGAATAAGCGGAGCCCAAAATGGGCGTCCGTAACACAGGTGCCGGCGTTAGGGCCTTCTTTAGGTCACTGAGCGCGTGTTCTGCTTTGTCGGTCCACACCACGTATAGGGGCGCCCTTTTTGTCAGGTCAGTCAAGGGTGCTGCTCTTTGGAAACGGGAACAAACCGGCGGTAGTAACCCGCAAGCCCCAAGAAAGCCTGCACCTGTTTCTTGGTACTCGGACGGGCCATTCTAAGATGTCTTTAACTTTGGAGCTCTGTGGCGCACCTGTCCTTGTCCCACGAGGTAGCCTAAATATTTGGCCTCCTTTAATCCAAAAACACTTCCGGGGTTTATGCGGAGGCGGCTTTAGCCAGTGTTAGGAGGACAGCTGCGACCTGCAGTAGATGCTCCTCCCAGGTGCGGAATAGATGACAACGTCATCCAGGTAAGCGGCGCTATAGGACTGGTGGGGCTTCAGCACTCTATCTACCAGGCGTTGGAAGGTCGCCGGGGCCCGTGCAGCCCAAATGGGAGGACCTTGTACTGCCAGTGCCGCTAGGGGTGCTAAAGGCCGTTTTCTCCTTTGCGGATGCCGTTAAAGGAATTTGCCAATACCCTTTTGTCATATCAAGGGTAGTCAGATATCGAGCCGTACCCAGCCGCTCAAGGAGGTCGTCAATGCGGGGCATGGGGTAGGCATCGAACTTGGAGATCTGATTCAGGCGTCTAAAGTCATTACAGAACCTCCAGGAGCCGTCTGGCTTGGAGGCGAGGACAATAGGGCTGGACCAGGGACTATGGCTCTCTTCAATTATGTCCATGTCCAACATACGTTTCACCTCCAGTTCGACCTCTGCGCGTTTTGCCTCCGGAGTCGGTAGGGCCTCTCCGGACGATTACCCGGGCTCCGTGACTATATCGCGTGCTCAATCAGCGCGGTCCGGCCGGGTGACTCGCTCACTACCTCGGGATGGCTCGGAGTGTTTGGGCTAACTCCTGCCGCTGCTTGGGGTCAGCTCTTCGCCGAGGTTAAGGGCAGTTGTGCTTGCGAAAGGGAGAGTGACCTACGGGGCTGGGAGCTCCTCTCTATCTCTCAGGGCTTTAACAGGTTGACATGATAGATCCTCTCACTTTCGGTCGACGATTGGGCTGTTTCACCAAATAGTCGACGAGTCCTTTCTCTCCTTAACCTCGTAAGGCCCTTGCCAGTGGCGAGCAGCTTCGAAAGTGGGAGGTCGGGGCGAGCACCATAACTTCGGTCCCAGGCGGAACTCCCTGAGGGACGGAGTTGCGGTTGTAACACCGGGCCTGCGCTGCTTGCGCACGAGTCCGTGCTCTTTTAGGAGGGGCCTGATCTTTGTGAGTCGGTCGGCGCAGTTGCGTACTCAAAATGTTAGAGGAGGGAAGAGCCTCGGCCTCCCAGCCTTCTTTTAGGATGTCGAGGATTCCCGGGGTTGTCGCCCGTATAGTAATTCAAAGGGGAGAAGCCTGTAGAGGCCTGGGGTACCTCCCGGTAGGCAAAAGCACGGCGGGAGGAGCTGGTCCCAGTTCCTGCCGTCAGCGCTGACTACCTTGCGGAGCATCTGCTTAAGCGTCTGATTAAATCGTTCGACCAACCCGTCAGTTTGCGGGTGATAGACTGGCGCTTTCAGGTGCTTTATCTGCAGTAATTTGGCTACCTCCTTGAGCGTATCCGAAGTGAAGGCGTACCCTGGTCCGTGAGGACCTCCTTGGGTATGCCCGCGCGGAAAACAAATTAACCAGTTCCGTGCGATGCTTTTAGTATTAGCGGGCGCGGGGAACCGCCTCTGGGTACCGGGTGGCATAGTCCACCATGACTAGGATATACTTGTGGCCACGGGTTGAGGGCTCCAGGGTCCCACCAAATCGACCCCTATCCTTTCAAAGGGGATGTCCACGAGGGGAATAGGGACTAGAGGAGCACGGTCCCTCCTAGGAATCTGGCGGGTCTGGCACTCGGACAGGATTGACAGAACCGCGGACCTCCTCATTGATCCCAGGCCAGTAAAAGCGGGCTTAATCCTCTCCAGTGTTTTTCGGCCCGAGGTGGGCCTAGGAGGTGAGCATGTGCCAACTTCGCATATCTCCGCCCGGAAGGTACAGCGGAATTAGCAACAACTTCCGCACCTCGCCCTCATGGGTAGCCACTTTCGGTACAACAGATCATTCTCAAGGACAAAGAAGGGTTCCCGGTGTGGATCCGTCCGCTGTTGAGCTGTTAGGCAGAACGATCGCATTCGGGCAAAGCGCGGGAGTCATCATTCCACTGCTCCCTCTTAAAGGAGGCGGCGTGGACCGAAATTGATGGTCCAGGCGCCGAGAGGGTCTTGGGGCCTGGGCCGGGAAGAGTTCCTGGCTAGTCCCTTCTCCGGCGGAATCTTCGGGTCAAGGTCCGTAGCCACGGAAGGTCCCCGAGACACCAGCGCCCATAGGGCCTGCCCTTGTGCGGCGTGGAGGCCGCGGGAGGGGTGCCTTTTCCCCTCATGACAAGATCCAACGAGGCCCGGGAGCGCGAATGGCTTACCGCTGATTCTTTTAGACCAGTCTTGTCCCAGAATCACTGGGAAGGGGGTCAGGTAACACAGCGACCGTCATTTGGATTGGTTCCCCTTCCAGGTAACATAGCAGTGGCGGAGCGATATGACCTAGTCCCCCATGCACACAGGTAACCAACAAATGCTGTTTTAACCACTGTTGCGGTAAGACAAGCGGCGAGCAACAATGGTAATGTTGCTGCGGAATCAAACAAAGCCACCACGGCGTGCCCATTTAGCAACACCACTCCCGATTCGGACTCGCCAAGGGATGCGGCGGGTACAATACCTCTCCGATGATGTCCAGCTGCAGTCCATAGGCTCCGGGCGATGTGATGGGGCAGTTTGGCAGCAGGTGGCGGTCTCGCCACACTTGAAACAGCGGCGGACCCGGCCTCTCTCTGGCTCTGGCTGGCGCTTCTGCAGCGCGTCGAGGGGGCTCGGGGGTGGCCGCCCGGCCCTGCCGGTTCCAGCGAGCAGGCTTTTCTGACCCCCAAGTCGGAGGACCGCCAACTGGCGCTCCAGGGCGTCGAGGAGGCCCGACATGTTCTGATAGGCGTGTCCCGGACCTGCTGGGCGAGGGAACTGGGCATCGCGATTGACCAGGCCTTCACAGGCCACCCGCTCGACCACTTTCCGCCCGCCGGGCTCTCTGGCCGTAGCCAGCGGCCCATCTTGCCCCAGAACTTCGAACGCCTGGGCGCGAAGGGCTTTTCGGGTCAAAGACCCAGTTCCGCCATTCGCCGCCTGCTGGCCCGGGCTAATGCCGTAGCGGGCCAGTATTTCGGGCTTGAGGAGGTCGTAATTAGCGGCCTCCTCCTCAGGGAGGCCATAATAGGCCCGCAGCTGGTCCCTTCAGGTATGGCGCCAAGATGGGCGCCCACTCGGACCGCTGCCACTGTTCCGGGTGGCCGCCCTCTCAAACATGCCCAGGTAGGCATCGGCGTCCTCGAAGGGCCCATCGGTACCATAGGAGGCGGCTGCCTGGGCGGGTCTGGTCTCGCCCGTTGGGCTTCCACTAACCTGGCCTTCGTGGCCTCCAGCTCCCGGGTGGTAGCGGCTTGCGCTTGCTGCAGGGCCTGGAGCTGGGCGTTCATTCCCTGCAGCACGGTGTTCAGGTCCTGTCCCTCCGTCATTCCGGGATCTCTCTATCCTGCCGACTCGCCACTTGTAAAGGACCGAGGAGACAGTAGCAAGGGTTGGGGTTTTCCGGCCCGTATATTGTAAACACACAAAAACAGGTCAAAATTATAAACAAAACAGTTCATAATGCGCGCGCCGACTCCTGGCGTCGCCATTTTATTGGGGAGGAGCGGAAGTGGAGGAATGTCGGGAAGGACCGCAAGGGAGGATGGGAAGGATGGCGTCAGGGCAAGATGGCGGAGGAAGGGCGGAAGTATCGCACTGCGGTCAATCCAGGCCTATGGTGCAGGAAGGTCTTTCTTTCTATGAGGAAGCAGAGGGAGAAAGTTAATACCCCACCATTCCCTGGCGAGTGGTTTCCCAGGTGCTATCGAATCAATCCATGCCTCCTACAAGCGTGCGTGACAATATATATATATATATATATATATATCTATCTTGTGGCCTTTTCATTGGACATTCTAGCCCTGTTTAGGATTTTTTTTTCACTTTTGTATACCACACGGATCACTGCCTTACACCGGCAACTTGCCATTGTTCATCGGAAATTACAACCCTCTTGCGAATGCCAGATGGATGTCTTATATATATAGATAGAGAACATTTTACAAACTACAAACAAGACTTATATAAGGCTATGAGCATATATCTTATTCTAGTTCCCTTAAAAGAGGGCCACTGTGAGTTGATACCTAACCTAAAGAGCTGTTGCAAGAGGTCATTACCCATTTAACTCTCCTGCATTTTCTGAACATGCAACGAACCTTCCTAAGAGCATGTATTCCTGATGATTTACTGAAAGGTTCTGATGACCAAATTAAATAATAATTCTGTTGAGTTCATGACTTTCCCTAAATAAAGCTCTGGTTTAGCAGTAAAATGGCCAATAGAAGCAGTAGAGGCCAATATTCTAGTATGAGGAATGAAATAGAATAATCATATCTCATTAAAGAAATTTATATTTTCTTTTTCCAAAGTGTGCTGCAGTTGGGATACAAATATGTGCAAAAACACTCAATTATTTCTGTATAGCAAAATACACTGGTATGATTTTATTCAAAATGAATAGGCTTCTTGGATTTTACAGTGCTAATAATTGTGCTAGGTTTCATTCAGATGGAGTACTTAATATTTGAGTTATTGTGTCCATACACTTGTAATCTTATACACACACACTCCTAAAATATATAAAAGCCATTAAAACCTCAAAGTCAAAGTTGTGACCCTGTCACACTTTGTTAAATATATAAAATACAAATATGTGCACAGCTGTAGCATATGTAGGTAAGATGTAAATGATTTTAATTTGTACTTATACTAATTTGCATTTATCTTCAGTAAATCCGGGAGAGTAGTCGCTCTAAAGAGTCTCAGACACTCTGCTTCTAGAGTTCTTTTTCTCCAGTGCCCTGTGACTTTCAACAAAAATCATCAACAATGGGGAAAAAAAGGCAAAATCTTTTTTAGGCATATAGTTTTATCTTAATGTGATAGCAAAGACTTTGAAATTTTTACAGGTAGTTGTTTTTAAATAATGGTTTTGTTGGTGATATTAAATGAGAAATGCTTAAGTCTTTTTATGAAATATTTTTAGCACTTGAACCTGCATATACTTTTTTGTTCTTGACTTTGTGGATTTGACTGAATAGAGAAATTTCACATTTTTTTTTATAAACATTAGTAAATAAATAAATATAATTTAAAGTTATGTTTAAAGAGCTTAACCCTTTTTAATCCTTTTTTGGGTGAAAATGTGATTTGTTGTACTGTTTATATAATTGCTCTTATTTTAGTACACTGAATTAAAAAAAATAATGTTAATAGGGCTAATGCATGTTATGTGGATTATGGTAAACTAGTCAGAATTCTAGTAGTAAAAATACTCATGTACTCATGTTTCTAATTTCAGAAATTCAAGATTCGCATTGAAGATCCTCCTCGTCGAAAGCATATGGTGTTTCTTGGAGGAGCTGTACTTGCAGACATAATGAAAGACAAAGATTCTTTCTGGATGACTCGGAAAGAGTACCAAGAGAAAGGCGTGCGTATCCTGGAGAAATTGGGTGTTACTGTGCGGTAAACAGTAATCTGTCCATAAATGCTAAAGCTCTTCTTCTGCTCAGCTCGCTATCTGCGATATTCTTAATTGCACCTTGACCTTCAGACCTCCAAAAGTGCATTCAGAACACACATGTTTTATTTGGACTTGGATGGTTGAGCAGGGCTGGAGGAATGGAGGGCTTTGAGTCGTGCTCTGTTTCAAATTGCCATTTTGAGATTCTTGATGATTTTTTTTGGAAGTGCAACTAACAGACCTCACAACTTCTACTGAGGTTTCAAATATGCTTTAATATTGCTATGCACATTCTTTTTATGTTGCAAACGGGCATTTTTGTTTGCCTTTAACTAAGCTGGAAACAAATATCAACAAGGTCACAACAGAAAAAGGAAAGGGAATTTAATTGGACAGTGTGCTGCTACCACTAAACCCAGAATCAATGCTTAGTACAGATATTGGTTGTTATTGATAGAAAAGTGTCTTTGAGCAATGCAGTGGAGAAAAGCAGACATCTCAGAAAGAAGGCTGGTTTCTTTCTGGAAATCTTAAATTTTGAATTAGTAAGCCTGTACAGAATATATTTCTTTTGAGTATTCCTACATAAACAAGGTGGAGTAAAGGGCCATTTTGTCTAGTTTGTGGTAAATGTCAAGATTTCCCATTTGTGTACACATTTTTAAATCAGTTTCTGCCCACTTTTTTGCATTGTATTTTTTACTCACCCACAAGCTTAGTGTTGGTTTTGAGCATCTTCTTTTTGCATTTCTTTTTACTGATTTCTTCTGTTACTCCTGGTCAAGCTGTTGTGGTCAGTTATTTAACTAAATTATTCTGTAGGTTGATTGAGATGCCCTGAAGTTCAAAACAATGTTTCAAAAACATTCGTAGAAAACACATAGATGCCATTATTGCATGGGACCAAACATACACTGGAAACATCTTGACCTTGAAGACAAGAGGTAAACACAAATACAATAAATATTTACAGTATCATATGACTATTGGTCTAGAGACTTTAGCCAGAATACGGAGATGCAGTTTTAAAAATGCAAGTCAAAAAAGTAGCTAAATGTTAAATGAAACTACATAGGCAAGAGGGGCTTTCCTGGACCAGGCTGGCAGAATATAGAATGGGTAGGCCTTATCCTCTGAAGTTTGTTTCTCATTTCTTGCTTGTCTGGTTGCTTTGAGAAGTTTTGCCTAGTTTTAAGTCTTTCTGTGCATGGGATGCAAAACTGTGTTTTTGAGTTCTGATGGTCCCATCTGAGCTAGGCATATCTTAATAAAGAGAGTGTGCAAAAGGCTTATGAACAAAATGATTTGAACAGGTCAAGGAGGACCAAAAGCAAATTAACCTGGGGAGAAAGTTCCAGTGGAGCAGTGGCAAAATATTAAATTTGTTACAACCTCAAAAGCAAAGTTTTGCTAATATTTTCTATTGTACACATAACGTGTATTTGTCAGTTTATATTGCAGCATACTAATGTTTTTGTCCTAGTTTACCTGATTTTAATAAAATAACGAGATCTAATCTTCCATCATGTTACCATGATGTGCAGAATGGCAACATATTGTGTTCTCTAAAGAATTCACAGATTATAGCTGACAGTACCTCAGCAAATTTGTCCTCTGCTCGGCATGGAGGCTTAGTGTAACGATGCGTCAAGGTCTAAACCACAAAAGCCTGTCAAACTTGAAGAAGCCAATTAATACTAATCTTTAATAAGTTGATTCATTAATAAAATCAATAAACAATAATCAACAGTTAACTCAAATATATTGATAATAAATTAAAGTAACTAAATGAAATACCCTAAATAGTGCCAAATACAAAAAGAAATAAACAAAAGAATAATAAACTGAAATAACTCATTCTATAAAAGGTGGAAAAACAGTAGAGGACAATTATCAAAAAGTATAACTTTTCCTTTGAAAAATAGAACTCTAAAGCTTGTCAATGTCACAAAGCTCTAGAGCTTGTTGTGGAGCACTTTCAATATATACATATTTGTTAGAATTGTTTTTACTTACTTTGGGAGCAGGGGTCATATGCCAAAGGAGAAAAATAGTTTTAGTTTGAATCATTCAATTAATAAACCCGTGACCACTACATATAGAAAGATGCCAGAACCCCTATGTGTAAAAAAGCAGTGTGTCCTTTAAAATGATACAGTTTGACTTTTACTACTAGGAACATCTCAGTGTTGGCCTTTAAAACTAGACAAGTGATTCTGAATCCAAGAAAGTGCATTCCTACCTTATCTGACTTCTTGTTTTGGATCTGTTAATTAAAGTGTTCATCTTAACGTGACTAAATACGTACTAAATACGTACTAAATGCTTGATGCTTTGAATTTAGATACTGCTTGCAATACAGTCTGCATTATGCTAACTAATCTGAAATAACAGCAATGGGAAACAAACAAAAATAAATATCAAGAAATGGATGCTGGCATCTGAAAATATTTGATTTGGAGCCTATGTGGGTAACATAAGAAAGTATAATAAACAAGGAATCAAGGGAAACCAAGGGATTTTCTTTTGAAATAGTAAGAGCAAAAAAAGAACATATTCATTCATAAGGCATATTCCTAGTCTATCAAGTGAGTAAGACATTTATTATGGCTTATGCTTCATTTTAAAGACAACATGGCAGTCCATCAAGGCTAAACCACCATTTGCAGTTGTTTAAAGACTGTACATTTAGCCTGTTGGAAATGCTCAAGCTGATGTAATGACTGTTTCTAAATGCTTATTTTTTTCCCATTCTTATAACAAACAAAATAAAAAAAAAAACTTTTTATATACGTTTTAGATGCAATGCTGGTTACCTCAAAGTCGATATATGCAGGTGTTCAGTAATCCTGCATTTTGGCGTTTACAAGCCAGTCATGGCAGCGTTAACCAGGTTGTACAGTACATAAAATTAATTTTACTCAAAATACCATAATGAAACAAAAGTGTTGTTTATTTCTACCAACATAGCACCTTGGGTGATACATGTTAGAGAACTCAAACAGCACCCTCCCTTAAGCTGTCAGACCTGATATCTTTTATCTAGTTAAATAGCTTGAGCTTCAGCTCAAGGAAGAAAGTGTTGTCTCCTAAGGTGCTGGTAGCAATGCTAAAGTAGGGAAAATCTAGTCGCTATATCTGAGCAGCAGAGTGACACCCCAGCCGGGGAAGGTGGGTGAATAATGAAAACTCGCTGATGTCCATTCCATTTCATTCCTCATGATAAATCTTTGTAAGCTTTCCGGTTTTTATCAGTGCTGGCACTTTTGTAAATCAATAGGTGGCTGCTTCTCTCAAAGAGAGAAGAGGTAAACCTTTAATGATGCATTATTTATTTGGGGACTAGCACAATGACATGGTGGTTTAAGTAAGCAGACAGATTTTGGGAATGCCTCTCCCACATTAGTCCATTCCTTGCTTGTTCTCATACCCATAATGCTTTTAGAACCCAATTGTGTGAATTCTGAGTTGGTTAATGGATGATCCATAAATGGGTAGTTTCTACACCCTTTACTTGCAAACAAATACAGCTATGCAGAAATATGAAATTAAAGTGTGATTTCTGTGGACCCGAGGTCTAAATTTAGCAGCATATTTCCCATCTTCATTTATCCTTGAATGTGATTGAAGGTCAAGGCTGACTTGTCCTTTTTAAAAAGGGAAACTCTTAAGGGAACTTGTGCTGAAGGTTGTTAATTCATAGGTACAGAACCCTTCAGCATAAACAGTATTGAGCTGAGAGGTCTAACCTGACTGGCAGCTTCTCGACTCTGTCAGGCACTGCCAGTGTGAATTGCCAATACAAAATGGAAAACTGTTTCTCTATGTTGCTTACATGCTAGGTTCACTGGTTCATCTTTTTTTTTTTTTTTTCTTCTTAAACACTGTTTTGAGAAACAAGATGGAATATTCATTTTAGCATAAATAAAGCATTTGGTAACTTAACATATAGTATCGAGCAATGGAGAAAAGCTTCACTTGTTGTACAATATTAGAAGATACCATATGAACTGATTTGCCCTGAATGTTTTATGTGGTTCACTTTTCAGGGCAGTATTTACCTTTCCATCATACATATCATTGTCTGAATGCAAAATTCAAATTCTGACACGTTTGCAGCATGTTGTTTACTACATTGATCTGAAGTATTTCCAGAATGACGGTTACAGTGCAGGTGGAGAACTAGAAAATAAAACACACTAAAAACATGTTATAGTTGTGTCTCATGTGTTTGGTTTTGTGGCCATTTGAGATAAGACAGAAATACTAAACTACCAAAAGCTGTTAGGGCATGCAGGGTCACAGAACATCCAATAAAATCGCATAAGCTGGATGAATAGGGAAAAACATAACTTTAAAAAGGAAATTGCATCATTAAAGTTTACACCTCTCACTCTCTTTGTGCTTCATTTTGATTGTAGCTTTTTTTAATTAAAAATGTATCTCTTTTATAAAGTAAGTATCACTTGCTAATTTAGGATGTCTACAACAAGTCACCTGAGAAAATATGTTTGGTAGAAAATATGTTTAGGCTTAGTGTGAACTTATCTCTCATGGTATCCTTTACCAATCTCAGGAACTTGGGGTGAATTAGAATGTGGAGTGACCTCATTGAAAGAGCTGCAATGTGGTTGCCTGACTTTTGGATTCAATATTTACAACTTATGCAACTGGAATAGAGAGCAGCACTGGGATTTGTGCTGAGCAGAGTCTGGACATCGAAAAGAAAATATGATTTATGGTGGATGAGCATGACTAGGGTTAATAATTCAACAAAAGTAAATGGATGGCCACATCTGCTCTGCAACAGCCCATCATTTTTTCTACCAAACAGGTTTTAATTAGGGTGCAGGACTGTAGTGCATCATTTAGTTTGCCTGATATTTTTATTGTTTTTCTTTTCTTTTTTTTTTTTTTAATTTTTTTGAGTATAGAGTTGCTCTGGGTTTGTTTTATATTTTGGGTGTCTATTTTTTTGTACAACGGTAATTCTAATTTTTAAACAGTGTTTTCAAAAAATGATTTATTTGCACCCACTGATCTGTAATTTAAAATTTAATATTGCTGATTTTAGTAGTATTCTGTGAGGAACAAATGTATTTGATACACAAAATGGACCAGTATTCACTACCTGTATTGTATTATATTGTCCTTTCATTATAAAAATAATAAAGAGATCTCTTTGATGACCATGTTTCACTGTACTGATCATTTTCAGTGTTTAACTACTTTTCAAAAACACTTTTACTCTTCACTCAAATGGCTGCCATTGATTGTGTGTTTACCATTTCCCTGATGGGAGTGTGTGACTGGCTATGTTGATGACAAGAGTCTTGCCGAGAGAACCTTTGAGTGCCCGCACCCCTGAAATGGAAAAGCAGGTGCAAAAATCAGCAGGATGGCAAAACCTTAAAAATATTTGTGAATGTCTTGTGAAGTCTTATGAAAGTCCAGCAGGGGGTGCTGCTGTACTCTAAATAAGATGAAAGATCTAACAGAGGACTGTATTTAAGAATACTAAAGGTTTTACACAAAATTATGCCGAGATTGAAACGCCGCAAATAAGTGAATGCAACATTAATAAAGTACATTTGCCATTCACCATTCATTTCACTTTGTTACAATATAAATACTTGTAATAAGTGACCAAGTAGTGTGGTAAGTAGTAAAACTTTAGAGATCTTCACAACTTGACTCAAATGTTGTTTGGAGAAATCACGTGAATAGAATAGGTGGGTTTGTTGGGTGTAATGGCCTGTTCTTGTCACATTGTTTTTAATACAGTCACTGGAGTGGCCCAGTACATCAAACTTTTTGTCAGACGGTCACTTATGGCTGTTTTCTGTTTTAGGAAAAACAAATGGCTTTGTCCATGAATATGTAGAAATGCTTGATATAAAACTTGTAGAAATCACTACAAAAATAAAGTACAAGTACAAGTGTGGGGAAAGCTATTTTCAGTGAGTAATACGGTTACTGTATGTTGTTGCTTTTAGTTAACATTAAAGTTTTTTGTGTGTAAAACAAATCACTTAGTATACTGTAGAGGTCAAGAAATGCTCATCAGCAGACAGACCCTTTGGTATCCTCTGGCATGACAAGGTAAGGGTAGTGCTTTGCATCATTTCCTTTAGCCCTCTGTCAACAACAACAACATTTATTTATATAGCACATTTTCATACAAACAGTAGCTCAAAGTGCTTTACATATTAAAGAATAGAAAAATGAAAGACACAATTATTAAACAAAATAAATCAACATTAATTAGCATCGAATAAGAGTAAGGTTCAATGGCCAGGGGACAGAAAAACAAAAAACTCCAGGCGGCTGGAGAAAAAATAAAATCTGTGGGGATTCCAGACCATGAGACCACCCAGTCCCCTCTGGGCATTCTACCTAACATAAATGAAACAGTCCTCTTTGGATTTAGGGTTCTCACGGAAGGGTTGATGATGATGATGATGGTCACGTAGACTTCTTCCTTTTAATCCATCCATCATTGTTGGAGCATCATGAAGCTTTGAGTAGCTGTTGGTGGCGCAGGCCACCACCACAAAGAAACCGGAAAAAGAAACAGAAAAGAGAGTAGGGGTCAGTACCGATTTTAGAGCCACCATGAATAGTTATTATGATGAATTGAACATACAGAGTATCAGGATTAAGTTAAATTACGATTAAAATGAAGTTATAGAAAGGCCATGTTAAAGTAATGTGTTTTCAGCAGTGTTTTAAAGTGCTCTACTGTATCAGCCTGGCGAATTCCTATTGGCAGGCTATTCCAGATTTTAGGTGCATAGCAGCAGAAGGCCGCCTCACCACTTCTTTTAAGTTTTGTTCTTGGAATTCTAAGGAGACACTCATTTGAGGATCTGAGGTTACGATTTGGAATATAAGGTGTCAGACATTCCGATATATAAGATGGAGCGAGATTATTTAAGGCTTTATAAACCATAAGCAGAATTTTAAAGTCAATCCTGAATGACACAGGTAACCAGTGTAGTGACATTAAAACTGGAGAAATGTGTTCGGATTTTCTTTTCCTAGTTAGGATTCTAGCAGCTGCATTCTGCACTAGTTGCAAACGATTTATGTCTTTTTTGGGTAGTCCTGAGAGGAGTGCGTTACAGTAATCTAGTCAACTGAAAACAAACGCTTGAACTAATTTCTCAGCATCTTTCAGTGATATAAGAGGTCTAACTTTACTTATGTTTCTTAAGTGAAAAAATGCTGTCCTAATGATCTGATTAATATGTGATTTAAAATTCAGATTACAGTCAACAATCACCCCTAAGCTTTTTACCTCCGTCTTGACTTTTAATCCTAATGTATCCAGTTTATTTCTAATAGCCTCATTGTATCCATTATTGCTGATCACTAAGATTTCAGTTTTCTCTTTATTTAACTTGAGAAAATTACTATTCATCCATTCTGAGATACTAGTCAGACATTCTGTTAGTGAATCAATAGAATCGGGTCATCAGGTGCTATTGATAAGTACAGCTGTGTGTCATCAGCATAGCTGTGGTAGCTCACGTTGTGCCCTGAGATAATCTGACCTAACGGAAGCATGTAGATTGAGAATAACAGCGGACCCAGGATAGAGCCTTGTGGAACACCATATTGAATATCATGTGTCTTCGAGTTGTAATTCCCACAACTAAGAAAAAATTTTCGCCCTGTCAGGTAGGATTCAAACCAATTTAAGACACTGCCAGAGAGGCCCACCCATTGACTAAGGCGATTTCTAAGAATGTTGTGATCAATGGTGTCAAATGCAGCACTCAGATCTAAGAGGATGAGAACAGATAAATGGCCTCTGTCTGCATTCACTCGCAAATCATTTACTACTTTAATGAGTGCAGTTTCTGTGCTGTGATTTGTTCTAAAACCTGACTGAAATTTATCAAGAATAGCATGTTTATTGAGGTGGTCATTTAACTGCATAATGACTGCCTTCTCCAGAACTTTACTTAAGAAGGCTAGCTTAGAGATGGGTCTAAAATTTTCAAGAGCTGAGGGTCAAGATTATGTTTCTTAAGTAGGGGTTTAACTACAGCAGTCTTAAGACAGTCTGGGAAGACCCCCGTATCTAATGATGAATTTACTATGTCCAGAACATTATCAATTAGTACGCCTGATACTTCTTTGAAAAACCTTGTTGGTATTGGGTCAAGGACGAGGTGGAGGTTTTAATTGAGATTATTTTTTGTAAATCAGGTAAATCTATCCTAGTGAAAGAGTTTAATTTGTTTATAACAGGATGTTGGGGTTTAGGGGGATCCTTAGTGTTGGGGAGATATACTATGTTATTTCTAATATCATTAATTTTTGATTAAAAAATACAGCGATAGCCTCACAGGTTTTACTGGAAGTACTTAGGAGGCATTCCTTTGAGTTACCTGGGTTTAGTAGGCGATCAATTGTAGAAAATAAGACTCTGGGATTACTAGCATTGTTATTTATAATCTTGGAGAAATAGCAGCGTCTCTCAAGACGGACAGTGTGATTGTATTCTGTTATTTTGACTTTTAATATTTCATGGTGGATAGTAAGTTTAGTCTTCCTCCATTGACGCTCAGCTCTACGGCATGTTCTCTTTAAATCAGACACTCTTTGGGTCTTCCATGGTATAACAATGCTAGAAGATTTTTTCACTGTCTTTTCAGGTGCAACTATGTCAACAGCAGCTCTCACTTTAGTATTAAATCTTTCCACCTTACTATTTACATTATCCTCGCTATTATAGTTGGCACTATAAACGGACTGATTGCTTAAAATGTTTGTAAGTTTTAAAGCTGCTGCCAAGTCAAAGAAGCGTTTTTTAACAATATGCTTCTCATGAGTGTTTTTTATCATTATTTCTATATTAAAAAGTAGAAGAAAATGGTCTGATACACCAATATCAATGATCTGTTTTATATCAACTTTCAGTCCTTTAGTAATCACTAAGTCTAACGTATGACCTGCTTTATGTGTAGGCTGATTTATGAGTTGTCTCAAATCAAAAGAATCCAGGAGGTTCATAAATTCTTTTACTTTTAGATCACACTGATTATCTATATGAAAATTAAAGTCGGCAACTATTAGGAGTGTGTCATAGTTAGTAATTAAAATTGACATTAAGTCAGAGAATTCCTCAAAAAAGACGCGTTATATTTAGGAGGTCTATACACGGATAGTACTAGAACTTGAGAATCTCCATGGATAACAACGGCGAGATACTCAAAGGACTTGAACTTGAACTTACCAAAACTGATATCTTTACATTTTAATCGGCTCGAGTAAATGTTAGCCAATCCGCCCCCACTTGTCCACTTAGAATCATGCTTTGTGGGACAGGAATAGACTACTGAAGTCCCCCTGCAGCTCCAAGTGTGTGATTTTTACATCTATTGTTAAATTGCTTACTTACAGTATGTTGGTATTTATAGCAAACACATTTTGGGAACACCTCTCCCACATTGGTCCATTCCCTATTTGTTCTCATACCCATAATGCTTTCAGAACCTGATTGTGTGCCTTCTGGGTTGTTAAAGTACTCTAACCTCAGTACCAATGTGCATCGGGTAAACACTTTTGATGGAGGCATAAAGGTCCACAGTGTGGGTTGGAGAAGTGAAGTTTATAGTTTGACTGATATCCTGCTAGACATAATGAGAAAAGGTATTGTACAATCCTTGTCTAAAAATGTGGGTGCTGGCACTGTATTTGTTATACGCTGGGTTTGCTGAAATTATGTGTTGAAATTTACCCAAGTTCCAATAAATGGTTTTCAGAAAATTGAGTGTGAAAATGTTTTTAAAATTAAAGACAGATGGAACTCATATTGAACTGTATTAGAGTATAAGATCAAGTAATGCCAGTGCTATTTGTAATGGTATATAAAAAAGATTGGTCTTGGTTCCAAGAAAACTGTGGTGGCTGCACATCCTCAATCTCATAATGCTAAAGGAACATTGTAATTGATTTACCTGCCCTAGAACAGTAGTACAATGGTTATCTCTTTTGCTGCACCATTCCAGGAGTCAGGGTTTGAATTCTAGTCTAGTTTCTGTCTGTCCAGAATTTCTGTGCTCTCCCTTTTGATGAGGGTTTTTTCCCAGGGCTCTGATTTTCCTCTAACATCCTGAAGGTGTCCATTAAATTAATTGGCAACTGTATACAGGCACTGGTGTTGCTGAGTGAGTAAGTGCAAACTATTATACCATCTAAGGTTGATTCCTGACTTGAACCATATGTTGCTTCCCATACCATTAAAAATGAAACACATTCTCATAAATGAATGACACATATTCTTATTCTTAGCAGTTAGTACACAGGAGGTTATTCAGTCCTTCAGTTGCAGCTAATATGGATTGATAATGGGTGCAGACAAGTCATCCGTAAAACCCAGAAAGATGCCAAGAAAAGAGTAAAATATAAAAAGAATGAAAAGGTTTCATTAAGAAAATAACACAAATGAAGTGATACAAAAACGAGTGCTCAAAATAAAGGACAACACCGCAGCCTCTCTGGGCCTACCTAATCGGTCCAAAGCCCTGGTCCACTTGGTTGCCCACTAACATGAGCAGTAACACTCTTGTGTCATCATCCACCAGTCTTGTCTTACCTCCCAGCTCCAAATTTAGTAATGAACTGGCCAGAATGAACTTTCTAGGAACATCCTAGTAAACAAGAATGCCCTGCGTAACTACTGGGGCCATCCTACTAGAACTCTGCTTAGCATTCAAAGGTACTGTTGAAGTGGGCTCATAGCCAGCCAAAATCCGCAGCCATGTTTCACATAATGTGTTGAGCCTCCTTGCTGCCACCTATCAGACTGAGAACATATGCTGATTAATTACTTATCTTCAGTGCCTAGGAAGTAGTCACTTTCAAGGCTCGATTTATCAGTTTTGCTGTCCTCTGACAGTAAACCAACTAATTGTTTTGAATGACTACATGCTATAAGTCCTGCCAGCGGACATAAACTTATTTTTGGTAGGGTCCATTCCTTGTTAATGCAGTGACCCTTGTTACCTGCAGTCCTGGTCTTTACCGAGCATCCCTGTATAACATGCTCAAAAATCAACAAACTAGCTACTGTTGGGGAGCTCACTGTCAATCAGTTCCAGCTACCTCCACCTCACCTCATTGCTACCATCCTCCTAACGTGTTATGAGCACTCACAAAGGTCCTCCACATATCTCCAATGATTTAATATTATTCAAGTTTAAAGATCCTTTCATCATTTATGGGTCATATTCTTAAAAGTGGGACCACATTGACATCAATTTTGAAAATTTTACTAATGTAGCATCACTTTTCTACCCGAATATGCTTTATGCATGCATAAAATTTGTTTTCCTGCCGCTGTTCTGTTGAATCGGAAATACACCAGAGTGCATGTTTTTTGCTCTTCAGTGCAGTTTAGAAAAATGTGTTTTTTCACTTCTTTTAGTGCCTGTTCATTGCTTGATTTTCATTTAAATTCATTAGCATGTTAACATTTGGCTTCCTTAATTATTTCCATTTTTTTTTTTGTTCTTCTAAAGCAGTCAATTAGCAATGAGCAGATGCAGATGCAAGTAACATTGTATTCTAAGAAGCAGCTAAGTCAGTGTCATTTGCACCTGTGTAATTTCTCATATAAAATGAAGTGGCTGATTAAAAAATACATTTGAAAAAGGAATAAATGACAGTCAAGAGTGAATGACGATCAAGACAACCAATAAGTCTGTTAAAACAGAAAACTCGGGACCTTGTTGAGTGCGATCATTGGTATTTTGTTAACTGACTGACAGAATGTGGAAATAAGCAGGGAATGCATATAACTCGGCAAGCCACTAGATTTGAATGATTTGGCCTTTCATCTACAAAAAAATGGTTGGAAGAGAAAACAGTTATCAAGAATGGGTTGTTAATTAATTATTGTGCTTGTTTTTGCTCCAACGTGTTATTTTTTATATATTAGCATCAATTTACGCTGTTTGATGTGTTTATTTGCATGCTGAGTTTCTGGATTTCATGGGGGTGTTTTGTGTGTTTGGTCACCATGGGTGTTGCATGGCTGCTAAGCTCATGATATATAAGATGGACATCCACATTAAACAATGTCTTAACTTTAATTCATTTAAAATTTAGAATTGTAGTTAAGATTTGGTTTCCAACTTCAACTTTGGTTTAGTCCTTAAAGATATTGGTGAACAAACTAACAAATCCTTGTGTAACAGCTTTAGCTAATATCAAAGACTATTCTTTCGTTTTGCATTATCGCCGACATGTGTTAATAAAATCAATCTAATAGCAGTGATGGGAAACTTGCGTGCAATTCAGACTTTTTGAATGACTGCTTTCATCAAATCATATGAATCCATTCGCAAGCATGTACAAATCAATTCAGTGAAGCGCAATGCGAATACTAAAGCACATGCCATGTCGTGTATGATGGCATCGGTGTCTTTTATTTTGCCAACATTGGAAGATATTTAAAGTGCAAGCAAAAGAACTACGTGAATCATTAATCTCAACTTGCTTCACTTATGTTTCTTTGGATTTCAAACTATATCAATATCGGTGCACTGACGATTCCATAATTCATTATACAAGTATAATACAGTATACAATACATTTATATTAGAATGTATTAATGGATTTGTTTTGTACAATTCATTACTGGAATTGTTTTAAACTGTATATATAATATCTTTATGTCCCTTTGTACATCCCACAAACTAAGCCATACAAAACTGAACATGATAAAAAATATTCTAACAATTATTTGCTTTCTGTGGTGGGCTGGCACCCTGCCCAGGTTTGTGTCCTGCCTTGTGCCTTGTTGGCTGGGATTGGCTCCAGCAGACCCCCCGTGACCCTGTAGGTAGAAATAGCGGGTTGGATAATGGATGGATGGATTATTTGCTTTCAATTTTACTTTAGTACACACTTTTTTTTTTTTTTTTAATAGCTCATTGACCGCACTACACATGTAACATTATCTTATTGTTCTGAATTCCAGCTCAATCATTACCTTTGTATTTTACTTTAAAAAGTTGTATTAAAAGAGAAAAAATAAACCAACACTTGCTTCACCTTAACAACGGCTATATTTTTTTCTTATGGTCCCAGTATACTGTATATTTTCTTGGTATTCATTGCACAATATTAGAGCTATACAGCGGGGACTCAGAGTTCTTTGGCTTAATACATGTTAGGTTAGCTTGAGGAGGAACAGAAAGACTTTATAAATAGGCCTTATAATGTGGTTTGTTCCTGCACTGTACTAGAATCGAGTCTACTTATGACCCCATGTTGGAAGAATTGGCTTCCCACAATACATGTTTTCATTGTCAAAGAAACTCTCAGAGGCTGACACAGGAGTGGACAAACATCCGTCTCTACGTTTATCAGGAGCTGTGCTGAGAGAATCATTTTTTTGCATTCTGCACAGTGTGATACGTCTTAATGGAGGATGCCACTATCAGAGCAAGTTGGGATCCTAAATGGAAAAAAACATGTTAATTGCAGTTGACAGTGAAGGAAAACTTAAATAATGCTACAAGAAAAACTTTCTGCTGTGTCCTTCAGAGCATCTGTTCTTTGAGTGGCAACAACTTTATGTCTGGATCCATTTTTATATAATCTTCAGCGTTGTTGGGCCGGACGTGATGCGACTGGTTTTCTTCCAGGCTGTTCTCCTCCTTTATAGGGGCATAAGTGGAAAAGAATACGGTGAAACTTTCCAAGCCACCCGTCCTCCCAATACCCAAAGCACCACCCCTGTATCAATCCTCATAAAGGAATTGCCACACTTGTGTGCCTGACTGTCTATAGATGTGGATCTCTGCCAAGGATAACATCTGAATTCTAAGTAAAGTTCAACAAAATTAAAACTGTAAACAGTGGTAGGATGCTCATTATAGAATTTGTACTTCATGATAATTCTTATGTATGTTGTTTTTCAGAGATTAGACATACACTATTTTCACTCATCCAGAGCTTCACCACACTAAAGAAATTAATTAATGAAACAATGGGACAGCAATTATTAGATTTGATTAAAGATTTCAGTGAAATATCATCTGCAAAAATGAACATTTTGAATATTCTAAATTATTTTTCATAGCAAATACACATAAAGAGAAGACAGAATGTGCAATCGAGAGGGTATTGTCATTGTAAGTCTGCACATACTGAAAACTTTTTGGTAAATATGAAGTGAACCAGTTAGGAATTTAGCAGCTCAACATAATTTGCTCTGTGCAACTGAAAGAGTCATTGTTGTGCCAAATTTTAGACTTCTCCCTAAAAGTAAAACTGCAGTATTCCCTGTATCATACAAACCTAGAATTTTGTTAACGGCATAAATTAAGGCAGCTCTTGTCCTGTATTTGGGATAAATGTTTAGGTATATTTTTTAAGAGTGCGTTGTAACGTTTAAGGGTAGGTGGCAATTTGTAAGACATTAGATATGAAATGGTAAATTTGAAACTGATCAATCATTCTTTGGAACATTTAGACAGTCATTCTTAAAACGACTTAATCCAATTCAGGATCACAAAAGTCCAGAGCCTACTACAGTAGTACTACAGTGTGCCAAGCCCACTCACACCAACACTGGCACTCAAACTGGAGGCAATTTAGAGCTGCCAATTAACCTGCATATCTTTGGCAGGCAGGGAGATTGTGCAAGGCCCACAGGATTGATGGCTGGATGCAAACATTTGATTGTACATATGATTTCTATATAATACACCTGAAAAATAACATGTTTTATTTATATAGCATATTATCTCAAACTCAAGGTTACTTAACAAAAATAAAGGCACACGGAAAGTCAAAGTAAAAACTAAGAAAAACCAAATTATTTTGGATTACAAAATAAACAATAAAAACAGCATTAGGGTGTAACAGAGCAAGATGCAGAAGACTGGACTATATGGAAACTCCAACTGGATGTCCTGAAACTAGGACTCCTACTCTTCCTTTGGTCTTCTTTCTATTTGCTGAGCAACTTTGCCTTTTTTGCCAGTCTGCATTAAAGTTGGGCTGCCCACTTTTACACTCCAGCATATGAGAAATAGGCATCTTTCGGTCCTATAAGCCTTAATGCACAGAGTACACCAAGAAATCTGCAGATTACTCCATAAATATAAAAAAAAATCATTAATGTGGGGTAGCTACTGTAAAAAATAACTCGCACCATAGTTTGTGCAGGAAGGTGCTAAAAGTACAGTACAGTGTAATGTGGATAGTGGGAGGTTAGTACAGAGGTAACCGATCAGCAGCATATTTTTAAGCCATTAGTTTGGGAGTTTCTTTAGAAATAACTTGAAAGATGACCAATAGATTGCCAGTCTATTTTTCTTCACTGAAGCAGGGATTAACAATAAAAACCATTCCACCAAAGTGAAACGGCTGTTTTACAAAGTGTATTCACATCGATCGGTTTTATGAAGCGGCGTTCTTATTTATCGATACGTGTGCCTTTTACAGCAATTTAGATCAAGTGTGATCCTCGACAGCTGCAGTGGTTGCAGATTTTTTTTATGGACTCAATTTCCTAATTAGAAGCCAGTTACTGTTCAAGTAAAAAATTTTCTTTCCTTTTAGTCGATACGGTGGTCTAGGAGTGCACATCCCGAACACACACGCTGTCTACGACGTGTGGATTGTGGAAGTGGGCAGCAACAATTCAAAGAATCGAGTGGAAAACGAGAAGAGAAAAGGTGCGTTTAAAATTCAAAATAAGTGCGATTTTTTTTTTTTTTTTTAAAGGAAAGGTGCAGATTTTAATAAACAAGGCTGAGCAGCATTTAGAAGAGAGTGTAGCCTTTTTTTTTTTCAAAAGGCGTCTGCTGGAAATAAAAATGTATGCCAGAAATGACGTCACGCATACACTATTAGTAGATGGCACGCTGTTTCTTTGCACCTCCCGGCCACCGTAGATAACTTGCTTGTTAAGATTTACAATCCTTAATTGCTTATGTTAGCCTTATTCAGCTGCACTCACTATGTATTTTTACTACTTCTTGTTTTGTTAACCAGTTATCAAATAACAATGAGATAAAAATGACAAAAGGAGCTATCCGCTTGCCGTCTAACTCGCCCCACTATAAACATCTGTTGGTTCAACATTGACGATTGTTTATTAAAAAAAAAACTATTTGGACAGGAATGGATGAGAATAAACGTGATGGACTGAGATTCACTAAACTGGTTCAGTCATTTGGATAATCATCTTAGAAAAGAAAAATTACATTAAAGCCATGGAATTAAATGACAAGTTCTGTTAACAACAAGGAGCGGTTTCTATATAACCAAATGTGTTGGAACAAAACCCTGCAGTCACTGCACTACCATAGGATTGTTATTAACACTCACATAGTGCTCTTCTTCTCTGTCCTACCGTTTGCCGTCCTCTTCGTTCGGACTGACTCCGGCGTCTGTGATTTTGGCGGGTGATTGGAGGCTATAGCCCGAAGGCTCCATCCTTGAGTTCCAAATTTGATGGATTTAAACAACAGTACATGACAGTACAGTATCTGGAATTTTTAACAGAGCAGAGGTCGGTATGTGTCGAGGTAGACTTTTTATTGTCGCCCACGGAAATTATAGCATCTTACTTGGACCGCCCATTGGAGTCCATTCCACCTACTTGGAGCTCCAGGGTGGAGGCTCCTGATTCCACATTTGCGTTTTGGCGGTGAGTAGGGTACTCCTGTTTAAGCTGCAGATCTCTTTTCCTAGGCTTTTGGTAAATACATTATGTGTATAAAATCATTGGTGTATTTTAGCGTACTTTATGGGTCAATATGATGTACAGTATACTATTTTTATGGCGGCGGTAATTCTACTATGGGTGGCTACGTTTACTATATGAACGTTTTGATTGAGACTGTAAAAACATTCAAATGCGTTTCAGTCATAAATAAAACGGAGGTCGTGGTACTAAGTGAAAATAAATTTCACGAAGCACACTTATGAAATCGACAGCAAACTGAATAAGTCTGTCCTGAAAAGTCCCGTCCGCGATTATGCACGCACTCGGCATGTTTAAGCAGCCCCGACAACCGATCGTTGGTGACATATGTAACCGATCGTTGGAGTGTAACATTTATAGACTGGATACCTGCTGTTTAAAATTTGTAGCTGCTGGGGTACAAATGAGAGCTTGGGGGAAATTCAGAGTTTTATTTGCTAGAAAATAGAGAAACATTTAACAAAGACAGTGACGTTCTTTTCAGCAGTTGAACAAGAAATGGCACTTGGTCTGTAATAAATGATAACATACATGAAATGCGTCCACTAGCATCTGTACCATTCTAGTTAAATGCCAAAGTGCCGTTCTGAATTAGTGCATTACATAATTAAATATTACTGTAACTATTCAGGTTTTAGAAAGTTTCTTTTAAGTTGTCCAGTTTAATTGTAAACGTAGTCGTTTGTGAACGCCATACTTGAAACGCTTAAAACAGTTACGTACTCAATAGTATTGTGAGTCGTGTTTGGCAACAAGTGAAAATTATGTGCAATATAGTTAAGCATAGCTAGAATGTTAATCTATAGCATATGCAGACATATATTGCGCAACCAAAAAGAAAAACCGTAGTTTACACAACAACGTTTAATAAAGGAGTTTGCCTTCATTAGACTGATTGCACAGTATGACTGGCCATAGACGACAATGTTTAAAAAGACTTAAGGCTGTGTCATATTAAGACTTATCAGTCGTAGCATTCTTCTACATATTCTTGGCCAATCGGATAAAGCTGATCGTCCAACGTGACAAGCCTAACGACTGGGACCTGGTGCTGGGAGATTCGTGAACGACTTTGTCCACCTCTTTTTAGAGAAATGATCGAGTCGGTTCATTGATGCGCAACTGAAGTAGTGCTAAAGCGCATGCGTTTACTGCGTGACGTCATAACAACGCTAACCATAGACATACTGTATATAGATAGACGCTGCATTCACTGTTTTGCCCAGTCGACACGATACGTTAGCGCATCCGCCATATTGCGAGTGGCAACAGTGCCATTTAAACTAATGCAGGTAGACGTGGAAACCGGGTTTTCTGATGAAAAAACAATAACGTTTAAAACTGTATCGTTTACCTACAACAGATTTTGGCGAATCGTTTACATGCAATTAATTATATCCATTTATACACTAATAATGGCACTTATTTAATATTATTGTTATTAATATTATTATTAAATAATTCCTCCCATATAAGTAACATTTCTCAGACTGCCTTCTTCCATCTCTGAAACATTTCTAGACTTCGTCCTGTTCTTAAGCAACACAGTACTTTAGTGTTGGTTAATGCCCTTGTCACCACACGTATAGATTACTGTAATGCTATTCTATCTGGTATCCCACAAAAACGTATCCATCGCTTACAACTTCTTCAAAATTCTGCTGCTATGATAATAACCTGTTCTAAATCCACTGAACATATTACACCTATTCTTTCTCAACTTCACTGGCTCCCTGTTCACTACTGAATACAATACAAAATACCGCTCTTAACATTTAAAGCCCCCCCCTATCTCACTGATCTCCTACAGATTTACTCGCTCACTCAGATCCTGTAATTTGAGAGTATTCAGTCTGGCAATATGGTGCCGCCTTAGTTTGTGTAAGACAGACACAACTTAAAGACATTAGCATGAAATGGTGGTTGTCAATTTCAAACTGTTTCCTCAATGTGCTCCTTGAGAAAAAAACACGCCATCTGAACCAATCTCAGCCTGAACCAACTGATTGATCAAAGATACACTGACAGTTTGCCCTAATGTCAACTGTCGGATAACACACACAGCTACTTTGACCACCTTGACTGTACCCTCAGAAGGAATCATCAAACCTCCTTTGTTTTTTTAATGTGAGCAAGTGGTAGCTTTGATCATATGATGTCGGTACAGCATCTGTTACCAAACTAGCATGGCACACATCACAGGACAGCTTTCTGAAAATCCCGTCTAAGGGCTATCTTCCACTGCTTCCTGAGGTGTATTTCTTTGGGAAACCTTAACAGTTTGAGAAATGTTAACAGTTAACAACAATCTACATAGTTAGTGACTAAATACGTTTAGCCAAAATGTTGTCTGGAGGCTCACTTGAGCACATGAATGCATAGCTTTGCTAGCTTAGCCTGGCGTAGCTAAAGTTAAGATTATAACACAGGATTTTCTAATGGCCAAATATAACCAAAACAATTGTTCAGCCTTACCTACAGTATGAAATGTAATCCCCCGGGATCTGGTTTGGAGCATACCGCAGTTTGTACAATCCCAAACAGCATATGCATGAGGCATCTTTATTCATTACTTTACTCCACAGCAGTGCCACTCGCAATATGGCGGCGATGTTGACATACGATGCTGCTGGCCATGTGGCGTTTAGTCTATGTCTATGACGCTAACCCCATATTCTTAAATTACTGTAATCTTATTTCCGCTAAGAAATTGCGGTCAAAACCCCAGCCGTCTGTATACGTGATGCGATCAGATTCCCCACCCACCCAAACTACAGCATAAGCTATCCTAAAATGAATCAAAAGAATCACTTTAACAAGTAATTTGAAAGAGTAGATTCAGTAAATTGAATTGAAATTCCCATCATTGCTGAGACCAGTGACAGGCTTTGATAAAGTCAAACATGTAGGCGGACTTTTTATGCAAGAGAGCTGACAACCAAATGAACCAATGAGTGCTCATCTGGAACTACAATGCATAGAGTAGACTGTAATGATGAGGAGTAAGGAACACGTGTGTTTTGAACATCAGAAACAAGAGAAGCTCATCTGTCTGAAGTCTCGTATTTTACATACCATAACAGAATGGAGAAAAAGAGAATAAAATGGCAGAAACTATGACTGAATTTGTTGCAGCTGTTAACCCATTTGAACAGCACTCTGTTGTTCAGGCAGCACACTATTGGCTGTCAGAAAAAGGGGCAAAGATGAGTGCACTAGGTGATTGACAGTCTGTAAATTTATTACTATTTAATTTAATATTGTTTCTTTGTATCAGTATACTGCTGCTGGATTATGTGAATTTCCCCTTGGGATTAATAAAGTATCTATCTATCTATCTATCTATCTATCTATCTATCTATCTATCTATCTATCTATCTATCTATCTATCTATCTATCTAGATTTATTAGAACTGGGACAGTTTAACATCTGTGGCAGAGCGACGGGCATTAAGCAAACTCCTGTCAATCATGAAGAATCCACTGCATCCACTGAACAGTGTCATCTCCAGACAGAGGAGTAGCTTCAGTGACAGACTTTTGTCACTGTCCTGCTCCACTGACAGACTGAGGAGATCGTTCCTCCCCCACACTATGCGACTCTTCAATTCCACCCGGGGGAGTAAATGCTAACATTAATTTTATTTTTATTTTTTTCATTTTTTTCATTTTTATTACTATTTAATTTAATATTGTTTCTTTTTATCAGTATACTGCTGCTGGATTATGTGAGTTTCCCCTTGGGATTAATAAAGTATCTATCTATCTATCTATCTATCTATCTATCTATCTATCTATCTATCTATCTATCTATCTATCTATCTATCTAAATCTGACATGGGCAGCGAGTTTCATTTTTGCCATGGCGCAGTGATGTCCTACGACGAAAAGTCACATAATGTAACTTTGGCTTTACCTGTGCGTGGATGCTACAGAATGATTTTTGTTTTTACACAGTCAGCCTTGCGTGGTTGTGCCTAAATTATATCATCTAGTCAGTGTCATTGATACAACAGTAGATAATTAGATTCACATAGATTCACTCAACTCCACCACCAACCCCCATCAAAATAATGCGCACAGTTTTTGCTATACTGTATATGGATTCTACTAATTGTGTTAGTTTTTGCAATTCTCTGGGTTTAAATATTATGGGGGCAGTGCTGTCCTTCCTGTTTAAAATAATTTATTGGATTTACTCAATAACAATATGGCAGCAATTTACAAGCAATATTACTGAGTAAATTCAACTATATGGTTTTTGAATGATATGAACTTGTATTGGGTAAAAAGTAATGATATAAAATAATTTGAAAACAGGAAAAAATATATTGACAATGTTCAAATTGTAGTAAAATATTTGGAGTCCTTTATTTACTGCACTTAACTGCTTTTGCTAAAAATAATTGTATCTTACATATGAATTTCAGTACATTTTAAGCAATTCAATAAACATTTGTAGGTTACATTTTTAACACTAGAATTACCAGAGCCTACGAAAAAGCTCATAGATCTGTCCCACCATAAATCGCTTCGCACCTCTCCGTCAGCGTCTTTTGCCCTTTAAATGTGTAGATAAGCAGCAAACAGCAAGCAGCCTGCTGTCACATCCCCCCACCCCGCACAGTTTTCTCAGCTCAAGTCTGTTTACCTTCATGTCAGTTGCTTAGAGTTGTACAGAGTGAGAAGTCAAGCAAAATGACACATTTCATAAATACTATATCGTTATTTGGAACACTTGCATTTCATGCATGTTCCGTGTCTACAACGATCTATGTAAACACATTGTTAAAACAGAAAGGTTTTTCATGTTTTAGTAATAATTGACAAAATGTAGACTTTCAGCTTTAATTCAGTGGGTTGAACAAAAAGATTGCATAAAAATTTGAGGCAACTAAAGCATTTTTTAACACTTATTTTAAAATTACTTAATTCATTTTTATTTACATTAGTAAATTTAATTGAAAAAAGTAAATATTTACCATTTAGTGTTTGATGGGATTCCCAACATCTTCTCCCAAGTACTCGAAAACTGTCAACATATTGTATAACCACTTTTTATTGTCTCAACATTTGTGTTTAGGCTCTGCAGTTAAATACATTGACTAAATATTTGTTTACATAAGTGAGCACCTAAGCAATCATGTTACTCTAAAGTAATGTCCATGTAATTGTTGAATTTAATAGAAAAGTTTAAGATAAATGTAAGCAAAAACAAACAAACAAAAAACAACACTCATCTTTAAGACCATCATTCATGTTTTGAATCTTTGCCTGTGTGCTGCACCCTTGGACCCAAAAATAGACAGCAATTTAGGGGTATAGCAGTCCAGTAATAATATAAACTGGACCTCTAAGTTCAATCTCTTGAATTTGTCAGCCATCTTTACAACAGAAGTTTTACTGGCTGTTTAAAACTAACCTGAGATATCCTAAATAGGGCTGAGCATCTGTCTTTGATGTCTTAAATACTTGGACATTTGATTACGTTTTTCCCATCAGCTCTTTGACAACATTCATGTTGTCTTTCTTTTTTGCTCCAGCAATTTGATTGATCCTTTCTTGTTCAAGGTTATCTTAATCCTCACTAGCTGGGTAAGACTGGATATAATTGAACTTAACCTTCAAGGGTTTCTTAATGTTTATGTGAGATTTTATGTCATCTGGATGTTTATGCTTTAGGGAGTTGCATGTTATATACAGTATATCTCTGAAAGCTTAGTACGATAATTGGCTTTTTATACTTGAAGATGCTTTCCATCCAAACATAGTAACCAGAATAACATTCAAGCGGATAGGAACTGAATATTTAAATACAGTGTGTCGGCTTCTTAAGGATATCAGACTTTATGTTTTGGTGATTCCAAAGACTACCATCGCATTTATCGTCATTGTTTCCACGTTCAAGGGTAAGTTGTGTTTCCAGAAAAAAATGTGGAAATATTAACTCATTCAACTAGGGAAGTCTTTTATGGCTACTAGTTACTGGCATTTGACCATGTTATCTAAACAGTGACCATCCTCAGAACTCGGGGGGAAAAGGACAGGAAAGTTTAGTTGCTTGTAGACTGCTGCTCAGTCACAGAGGTTTCGTTTTCGGGATACAGTGTGAAGACCACAGGAGTAATACTCACAGCCTTGACTGTAGTCTTGTTCTTGATTTAATCAGTTCTATGGCAAGTGAAATAATCATCAAATTGAGGATCCGGGTATTGCAGAGTAAAATCACCAACAGTGTTCTAAGCATTCTTCACTGCCTGGTTGAGATTTTTCAGTGTCGCTGGAATTCCTGATAGGAGAGTAAGCTTTTCAGGTCTGTGATGAAACATCACTCTCATTTCCACAAATTTCATGTTGGCATTCAAAGTAAAATGGGGAAAAAGGAAAAAAAGATAAGAGATTTAATAATTTGGCACGAGTTTATACTCCGATTGTTTGAACATTTTGCAAAAGACTGAATGGTTTCTATTAAGGGATGGAAAACAAATAAGTTTAAAATTTACTTGAATTCACTAGGTTAATTAAATTCATTTTATGTTTTATGAATCTACTAAGTGCAGAAGGTACATTCTGCGTTTTTAAATGTTTTCTGATGATTTACCAAGAAACTGAGTAATTTTTACTCACTTTTTTTTTGAAAATTGATATTTTAAGGTTTAAAACATTACCTAATTAGGGCAAATGATGTAACGTTTCATTGTAACCATATGCATTGCTAAAATGTTTTAAACCCAACGAGATACCTGTTTTGAAATTGACTTTCCTAACCATCAATATTTTTCCAGTGTATTCCAAATGAAAGAGCCTTAGGTGCTCCACGGACCAAGCACTGCATTTCTTCATAATGAAATTGAGAAGACCATCAAGAATAATAGCCTTGACAATCTCAGCAAAATCTAGAAGGCCACCAGTAGAGTCATAAGGCAACATCATTGCAACAGAATATCGTGTTCCATGGAAGGAAATGGTTTTTCACAACTATACAATGCTTCAGTTTTGGTGTGCTTCTATAATAGAGTTCTGGATGCAAAACATGGACTGACACTGAAGACACTTTTGAGACACACAAGGTAGGTGTGGTAACATTGCTTTTGTGAGTAGTAAACCAACATTAGCTGGTGTTTACTTGAAATTGTGCGTAAGCACTAATTTAAAGAAGCTGTGTTTGGACTCAAAGTATATGGTCTACAAAGTAAGGTCCAAAAGCTTCAATTAGTACAGGTAATGCACTGAAAATGTTGTTTGGGAGATAATCACTGCTATTGAAACACTTCTGACTATTTATGGTGGTGTTTAGTTATCTTCATCTCAAGATAAACACTTTGTACAATGAGGACAGGTGGCACAGTTAGGCCAATACTGTACTGTCTTTCAGGATCATAGTTATCTGCCATGTAGAATCAATCAAAGGAGTCCCTGGTCCTATCATGCACGGTTATAAGCTGATGCAAACCTTACATGTAAAAGAAAGGTTCTGTTGAGTCTGTTTTTCCCTCCTAAAATTGATATATGGATAAATGTGTCCTGAGTGCTTCCCAAGTTTTAAACAAAGATGGGCAACCAGAACACAAATAAGGTATACAGCTTCCATGACCAGTTGTCTCATGCTACAGCCAGTAAAGTTTTGAAGATGTGCCTTTTGTAGGAATTCTAACCTACATAACTTGCATTTCCACATCATGAATATAAATATTTATATATTTATATAATTTATAATATAACTTATAAAGCAAAGGGAAAAAGCAAATCATTATTTAGGTGGCTGTTTAAAAAAATTGTGTGAATGTAAATTCATGCCAGTTTAGGTCAGGTTGGGGAGCATGTATTGGTACAGCATGAGGCCGCACCAACCACATGACAAAGCAGCTCGGGATTCTGGTTGGCAACCCCCCAGGCAGACACGGCCTGGATCAGCGGCACGGGTCCTCAACAAGGAGGATCCTGTGAGCCGGATCACTTTGGGCAATCATGTCACATGGCCGTAGTGCCGTAACTGGCGCTTCCTCACAATGCAGGTAATGTGTCTCATTCGGGACTCCGTAAGCAACCACTCATTCAAAGTCAAAGGGAACTTTATTGTAATATCAATCATATACAAGTATACAGATAGACGAAATTGTGAAGCTCAGCGTCCACAGTGTAACAACATGAAGTGCAAAAAAAAAAAAGAAGTAGCAGCAATATTGATGTGTAGTAAGCAATATGAACATTGATGCAATGAATGGTATTATGCAATCTAGATACATAAATATAGTCAATAAATATGTAATAAATAAATAACAGATATAGATAATACAGAAATTATCAGTGTATGATAATAGTTGTTTAAGACATGTGTAAACAATGACAGGTCAAAATGTTTCACAGCAGATGGGTATCAAAGAATGTCAAAGTGCAGTGTGCAAAATACTTAAAGGTCAGTAAGAGATTTTCAGTTCTTTTCTCCATGCACACTAGTCTTTGCAGGAAAGTGGCTTGCATGTATAAAAGTTCTGTTTTTAGAGGTGGTTGAGGCAGTGTGGAAGATCCCAGGGGGCAGCATGGTGTTAAGGAGTCTGACAGTTTCGACACAAAGTCAAACCAGTGGTACCCAAGGATTCACCAAAGAGACACAGTACCTAAGGAATCCATTCTTCATCGCAGTTCACTTAATAGTGTCCATGTCTTGCAACCATATAGCAAAATAGGAAGCACCAGCACTCTAAAGGCTTGGACCTTCGTCCTTTTGCAAGGATATCAGGAGTGCCACACACCCCTTTCCAGCGACATCATGATCCCCCAAACCTCTCTCAATTCCTCTAGGTCTACACTCTCTGCAGAAAGAAACACTGATGATGACTGTGCCCAAAAGGCCATTAAAGGCTTGGATCTTGGTTTTTATCCAGGACACTCACAAGCCCAGACACTCAAACTCCTCACTCGGTCTCTCAAAGGTCCCAGTAAGAGCCTCCATTGTCTCTGTGAAGAGCATCATTTTCAAAGTCAAGATTAGTGAATCTTTCTTCACCAACAGATGCCCTACGGAGGCTGGACCCCACAATACTACCCAACACCAAGTCCATGCATGTATTGAAAAGAGTAGGAACAAGAACACTGACAAACCCAAGGATCAACTGGGAAAAACTCAGAGGTTCTGCCACCATTCTGCACAGCGCTCACAGTACCAGTGTACAGGCAGGATCCCATGAAGTCTCAGGATGTCTCACAGGGAAGCTCAATCATTTGAGTTGAACGCTTTACAAAAATTGACAAAGGCTGCCAAAATTCTTTTTTTTTTTGCTTCATGAGAATCCTCAGTGCACATCAGCATGCCACTAGTTAAACTAAGCTGTTCTTGTACATTGTACAGTTGATTTTAGTCTTTGTAATCTAATATAATGAGGAGAAATTGTTTCTTACCTGTTCAGAGCTGAATTTCTGAAAGACTGACACAAGCTATGTTGAAACCCTTGCAATTACTGTAAAGTGAACTATTACATCAGGAGGTGCCTCTGTAAATTCAAACAGTGCATAATGCCATGAAGTAGGTTGACAAAAGTAATTCCTTTGAATCTAAATACAGTATTTGGATCAAGTGTATTTCGCTAAAGTTTTTTCACAATAGACATTAATGCAAATAATTGTTACACACATTGTAAATACAGATTATGCTAGCAATACAAAATAAAATATTCAAAATAATTGTTACACAACAATGTAAATACGGATTATGCTCGGTATTTTAAAATAAAATGTATTCCAACTCTACTCCTAGAAATGTACATCAATATTAATTATTCTTATATTTTGTATTATATTATTGTTATATTTTATACTAGCCAACCCGCGGCGTACCATACGCCGCATAATCAGGCCGTTTTTTTTAATGATTTTTAAGCACAGGGAGAAAAGTAACATTTGAAAAATCGGTAATGTAATAAATCAGCAAGAAAAGCAACATTGTAACAATGCACGGAACGAACCAACACACAATTGTCTGTGACTGAAAACTGGCGGACCGGAGGGATGGGGGTGCACGGCGCGGAGGCTGGAACGGGAGGAGAGGAGAAGGACATCCATTAAGCTCCGTCCGTCATGCTAGTCTGCTGATTTCTTGTTCAGTATGCACTGCCCGCTCATGTGCCCACCTCCAACTCGTCACTTGAGTCGTCGTCTTTATACAGTCCAGATGTACGTGTGACTGACGTAGACTTTTCATTGCTCTGTGCGGATCTGGCTGCCTTTCTATATATAATCCACCAAGACACCCGACGACGGTAGTAGCGAGGGGTTGTGTGAACAAAGTGCAGGAGCATCTAAGAAGACGCATGTTTGTCGCGGATGCGAATTGCTGTATGTAGCGTGTAAAACAGTTTGCTATGGTGCACGCGGTCATGCGTTGTAACCGAAAACCCGGTTTTTAAAGACTGGTTACTTCATTGTGTTTTAACCTCAGTTGCAAAGGAATGTTTCAAGGAACCTATGGGATACCCCTTGGTTTTGGCTGCTTTTCCATATATAATCCACCAAGATACCCGACCACGGTAAGAGGGGGGGTGTGCACAAAGGGTAGGGACGTAATGAGTGGGAGCGTATGAGTCACACTTAGTGGGAATTCCACGGCTTACCCACGCCTGTCTGCGCTGGGTAGACACACGGTCAATCTCATGCATAATTATTTATTGAATGCTAAACAGTTCTGGAAAGACACGGATGTCTAAAACGGGTTGGTGTGAGAATACAACAGTAAGTGAATGAAAAGATGGAACTCTGGAGAGAGCAAAATACAACACAATAGTGAACCCGCGGCATAACAAATGCTGCGTGGCTCAGACGTGCATATGGACTCTTACCACAGATGAAAGGGACTAACTGGGTGGTCGGTGAGTTTTTGCGTCCGGGCAAATGGGCAGGCAGTGTGAATGCCTAGAGAGCGAGGGTAGATGCCGGCCGGTGAAAAAGGAGTGTTGGTGGGCAGGAAAACGTCTTCCGTGTTCCTGCAGGAGCATCTTAGGAAGATGCATGTTTGTCGCGGATGCGAATTGCTGTATGTAGAGTGTAAAACAGTTTGCTATGGTGCACGCGGTCGTGCGTCGTAGCGGTTTACGTAAAGTCGGTTTTTAAAGACTGCTTACTTCATTGTGCTTTAACCTTAGTTGTAAAGGATTTTTTTAAGGATCCCATGGGATACCCCTCGCAAACCGTTTCACACGCTGCATATGGCGATTCACCTCGCGAGAAACATGCCTCTATGAACAGTCAACGTAGCTCGGAGGTGCATGACATGCACATGACATTAACCTGACCTGCACTGCATGTGGCCTCTACGACAGACGAATATAAATGATGCCATTTTTTCTGTGTCGTTGCGTCCGAGTTGGTGGGCGTGTCTCCTTCCTGCGTGCGCCATAGGTGTCTCACTTGTCGGCTTAGTGAATCCACGCCCCTTCAGGCGTGCTTTCCATGGTTGTCTTGCCTTAGTGAATTATATATATATATATAGATTATTCTTATATTTTAGTTACCAGAATAAGAATAAGAAGTTAACTTTCCAGTGAGACTGGCTTAAATGGGTGGAAAAGTTAAAAATCTAGGATCAACAATATCAAAGGATGTGTAGCTGGATTTGGAAATAAACTATGGAATTCAATTAGGTTGCAAGAACTGGAAAAATGTATTTAAAGTGTTATGTGACTGAAAAATGAGTGCAAGAGTGAAGGGTAAAGTTTTTAAAAGAGTGGTCGCACCATCATTGTTGTATGGTTCAGAAACCTGGAGAATTTAAAAAGGGGCATGCTAGGAAACTAGATGCTAAAGAAATGAGAATGTTGAGATGCAGGTGTGGAGCAACAAAGCTTAATTTGATCAGGAATGAAAAAGGTAGAGGTACAGTTAAAGTTGGAGAAATATCTAAGCAAATACAGGAAGACAGGTTAAGGTGGTACAGGTATGTAATAAGAAGAGAAGTGAACAATGTGGGGCAGAAGAGACATATATATGTAAGAAAAGAAAAAAAGAAAGTGGACAGAATGTGTGATAGGGGATGAAAGAGCACATGGATCGACTTTTGTCCTTTTATTACTTTTTTGTGTACGAAGTATAGGGAAAGTATTGTAATTGTCCAAGGATTCAATGTTGAGATTTGGATGAAACTCAACATTTTAGACCTCCCTGATTCCGAAAATACCATTTTTGGAATTATGTCTGTGTGTCTGTGTGGGTGTGTATGTAAACACGATAGCTTGAGTACACTTTCACTTATGTCAACCAAATTTTGCATACAAATATTAGGTACAAAGCGTAGATTTCTGTCAGCTTTTGGGCTATTTCTGTTATCTGAAACTGGTGCTTTACCTTTTATTCATGCATCTGCAGAGTCTGATTTATTCAACTTTACTTTTATAATAATTGTTCGATATATTATTAATTTGATTTGATTTGTTATTGAGGGTTCTTTAATATACATAATATAGAAATACAGTATAATTATTGTCTTATGGTTTACTCTTCAAATATCCACCCCCATATACTCATCTGAGTATATGAGAAAGTCTAGGGGATACCACTCCCTGTTTTATATATATACTTTGTATTTGGTTAATTTTTTTACAACAATCTAGCATGGATATAGTAGTGGTCCACATTCTCACAAGATAATTTCTAAGTTTGAGCTGATCATGAAACATTATTCATTTCTGAATTAAACATTTTCACTATTGGGTGGCAAGAGATCAAATCATTTGTGACACCTGTCATCGAATCATAATATTTGAGGGACCAAATGGGTCATTAAACATTCATTTTTGCTTGACATATTTTGAATTATTCGTACTATTGGTTTATGAAAATTTGTATACATACACTATTGATTTAAATGTATACAGTATTACAAAGTAAACTACATTGGTCCATGTGTATGTATTGGTTTGTGAGCTGTGAGACAGCGGCATTAAGTTATTTGTCCCCTTGTAAGCAAATGTGTTACCGAGTATGGGTTTGTTCTTGTTGTACCCTGTGATTGATTGATATTCAATCCAGAGCTATAACTTACTATTGGGAAACCGATGAATATTCATAGCTTGCTTTAAACCCATGTTTCTCAGGTATCACGCATAAAATGCTGATGTCTGATTACATATTGACCCTTTTCCTAAACTCTATCTGAAATTGCCTCCACTAGTAGGAGAGTGGTCTTTTTGCCCTTCTCACTACAACTAATCACATAATCAACCAATATACTACAGTAGTATGAACCCAAAACTAACATACTGATAAACAAGTACAAGATATAGAGTGCTTAAAAGTAATTCTACCCCTAACCCTTTTTTCACATGAATAACATTCTCAGCCTAGGATTTTGATCAATTTGACTGGGAATTTTTGTCTTGTTGACCAAAAAAGAAAATTTTCAGCCATTAAATAATTAAGTTTCAAAAACTAAAATGTCAAAAATCTATGTGTATTAATCCCCCTATTTAGTACTTGGTTGAGCAACCTCTCGTGGCTTTTACAGCATGTATGTTTTTGTCTAAGTTCATAATTTTGTACATTGTGATGGACAAGATTTGCCTATTCCCTCTTGTAAAATTGGTCTGGTTGTTTTTACATAGTTGGACAGCAGTGGTGGACCTGATTTTTTTTTAGGTTTCATCACAGATGTACAATGAGGTTAAGGTTAGAATTCTAAGCCACTCCATTGTTGGTCTAGCAATGTCTGCTTTCGGTAATTGTCACATTTATAGATAAACGCAGCTAACAAACAGTTTTGTCTTAATTTTTTTGCTATGTGGAAAACCTCTACCATACTGTCAAGACCTCATCATGAGAAAGGTGGTATTTGTCCTCATAAAAAAGGTGATCCACCCATTTTCTACACAGGTGGAGATTATCAACAAACTGGATGTGTTGATAAGGTTATATACATCACTTGAGCAAAGTCCTATATTTATAATATTTACAAGGGGTATTAATATTTCACAATTTAAAATTATGTGTGGCAAAGGTTGGAAGGTTTTCAGTGTATTGTGGTATAGCAGGTCCAAAGCTCAAGTCAAAGTCAAAAAGACCACTTTTTAAATAAATAATCGCCGCCTTCACAGCATAGAGAGGGGGAGTGACCAGGTGCAGGATGGCTCGCTGCATAAGGCCAAGAAGGCAGCGGGAGTCAAGACTTGGGACGTGAAAGCCCCAGTGTGAGCGCATTTCTTCGCTGGGGAGCCCAAGTCCCGGTCTGGTGAAGCCTACTGGAGCCAGGAATCGGTAAGGCGAACAGACCAGCAGGAGAAGTTAGAAACAAGGTCAGCTGTAGGTAGGGTGGCTCCCCTGGTGCATAGCCTGGACGGGAGAAGCAGGGGAGTCACCAGTAGAAAGGAGACGCTGCGCTTTGTGTTTTTAAAGAGACTGTTTCCAGCCATTATTTTAACCTCTGGTTTTAAAAGGATTTTTCTATTGGATTTTAAACTCCACCCTTTCACTTGTTTTTATGGATTATTTATTTAATGACTTATTTTGATACACTGCACTTTATTTAATTTGGACACTTTGTTTTGTTGTTGCTGATAAAAGCACTTTGCACTTTTTGCACCAACCCCTTGCATTGTTGTGCCTCACTTTCCAGCTCATCGATGACATTACTGACGGTGTAGAGTTCAAGAGCTCCCAGAAGGGAGATGGGAACATGGAGCGGAACCCACATCGCCACATTTATTTCTTTTGATTTGGAATCATGTACATTGTTTTGTAGATCAGGTAGAAAATTCTTATGTTAGAGTTTTAGAATCTGAGCCAATACAATGTGAAAATTAGTTTTGTAGGCTGAATACTTTTACAAGGCACAGAACTGTATGAGCTGATATCACATGTGTATAAAAACCAATAGAATAAGTGTTAAACAAAAATAAATAAATAAAACTCACAAACCCTATACATTAACTCCACAGGACCAATATACAAGTCTTCGGTTTTGGCAGTCTCAAGTTATAGTAATCCCACAGATACAAACAAGCATGTAAAGTCCTGAAATTTTTCTTTTGAAATGAGGGATCAATTGTCACATAGTGGTCTGTTTTCATTCCATCTTTATTTTGAGAAATACTGTACACAACTGTGATTCATTTTGGTTTAATTCTGTTTTGTGATTTTAAAGTACAGTAATATTAATTTTATGTCAGTTTATTAAGGTTTAAACTTTTTAAAGTAATAAAGTATTATGTATTTTTGCTGATATTTCCATTATCAGACATTTTAGTGTTAGTTATTACTTGCATACAAAATCAGGTTGCAGTTGTCAGCAGGAACTGAACTCATTCATCAGTTCATCTAGTAGGCCTTTAAAACATCTGCGTGATACACAGTACAGTTCACATGGAAACCAATAGCATTACACATAAATGAAACAATATCATAAGCAAACCAATAGTATACAAACATAAACCTATGTAATTCATGGACTAACTAATAATATACATGCAGAAACCAAAATGATATGTCCACATACTAATAATATAATCACACAGACAAATGTAGTTTATTTGAATTAAACCACTGAACCAATGTTGTATGCAGTCAAACCAATGCTCATAAACCAAATGTATGAACATGCAAACATATATTTAGGGCATTTTTTTGCCCCTTATAGTAATGCATGCACACCTGAAGATGTTATTTGCATCTTTATTTAAAAGGCTATGCTGTCCAGTGCTGACTCTGTTCCTTTACCTTTAGCCAAACTGGAAAATAATCTTAGATAAGAACAAAACGTGGATGATGAAACCAGTGAAATGGAACAGATGAACTGAATTAATGGTATGGCAGGAGTGGGTTAAACCGACTTTAACAAAGAATAAGGAGAAAAAATAATAATAAAAGGTGTTACAGCTAAAATGAGCAACAGATTGAGTTTAGTTGAAACGTCTGACAGTGTAGCTAAGAAACCATTTTTATCTAAAAGGTGTGAGGGTGAGAGCACAGCATGTGATGAGGATGCGAAATAGAGTAGTGTATATGAGAGTGACTCCTTCTTCATGGGTGGTCTTTAATAAGGTTTACATAGCAGATGAAGCTATAGTATGGACATGATCAGGAATTTTTTAACTTGCAAAATGGAAAGGGTGGTGCATCAATGTAATCAATTACTTCCCATGTGTAGAACATGTTTTGTTAAAATATTAATGTGCCTTAATGACTGCTCTTAAGTATGTTTTTATTGTTCAAGCTTCATTATATAATGTACATGTTGTTTTAAAGCCTAATTGTTTTTTTTGCTTCAAAGACTCCTTAAATTTTTTGTAGAGACTCCTAGAAAAGATTAATTTTGAAAACAATAGCATGCCATAAAATTCAAACTTCTATTATCAGCAAAGATTGGCTTCTAACAAAATCACGTAGCTGCTGCTGCATTCCAGAGTTGAACTTGGGGACCCTTGAAGTATAGCATTAAATTTTCAAATGTGCTTACTCCAGTTCAGGGTCTCCTCCTAGTACAGGATGCAAGACTGGAATAAACCCTGGATGTAGTGCTAGTCCACTGTGGAGCCCACTCAAAGTTAGTTTAACATAAACTGTGAAGAACTGGGAAACCTGGTTTGGCAATTTAGAATTGTGGTGTTTGGGTTTCAATTTTTTTTTAGTTCATGAGATTTTAAATTTTGGAATTTTAATTTTTGAGCTCTATTTCTACACAGAAGGTTGTGTTATATTTTTTTGTTTGAGGAACATTTTTTTTTCATTTAAATTTTAAGTGCATCCATCACTATTTCAGAAACCAATATAGGTGAATAATGGGTTGCTAGGGTAGGGTAGGGTAGTGTGTTATTACGTGCGTGCAGTTCTTCTGAGTAAAGGACAATTTATACTTTGTGCATAAATGCATCTTGCCTGATTCACATCATGAAGACTCATTAATAAATTACAGTACAGCACAGAATCCCATTTGTCCAAGATACAAATCTGATCAGTGAACAAGTGTGGTTTGATAGTTTTGATCTCCATACTCTGGTTTTAAATCATAGCTCTTTTGTTTCAACTTGGCTTTTGGCTTCATGTTTTGGTTCTTGTGAAATGATGATTCTTGTGAACAACTCTGCAATTCTGCTCAATCCAGGATTTGTTACTACCTTGAATCCTATTTTAGGTGGAGTAGGCTCCAGCCCCCTCTGCGACCCTGGTCTGGACTAAGGGGTTTAGAAAATAGCATGACTTTGCAAAACTTGACTGACTATGACATAGATAAACATTTTGGCGTGAAAAACTTTTATAAAAACCTTCCTACTGTTTTACTCCTATTTTTAGTTGTTGATTTGTATTAGTTCTCAAAAGAAATAAACATCTCCTGGTTAGCTTCTTTAAATTTGTTTGAAATTGCTTTTAAACACTCATTGCCAGGAAATTACCCAGGGTAGTTGGTTGGAGAGAAAGCTGTGCAGTGGGCAACTGCACTGCAGAACTGTCTGGCCACTTTATATTCTCATAACTGGCATAAACAACACGTCTTTGGGATAATCAAGAAAACCAGTGTACCCCAAGAGGAACCAATGCAGATTTATGCTAACTCCATACAGACAACAGGATTTGAACCCAGATCACTAGATCCATGAATCAGCAGCTGTAGCTATTGTACCATTATCTGCACAAGTCATTGCCTAGCCAGCAGACCAGGATTCTGGGATTTAGGGCTGGAGCCTATCCCTACTAGCATAAGGCACAAGGCAGGAACAAACGCTGTCCATGGAGCCAGTCCATCGCAGGGTGAACACACACACACACACACCAAACAGCCAGTGTACTGTCTCCAGTTCATCTAACCTGCATGTCTTTGGATAGTGGGAAGAAACTGGAACATCTGGAGGAAACCCATGTAGGGAAAGAAGCACATGCAAACTCTAAGCAGGGAGGATCTGGGACGCAAACTCTGGTCTCCTTAGTGCAAGGCAGCAACACTACCACTGCGCCACCCTCTAGTGCACAGTTTAGATGCCCCCATATATCCAGAATGTCTGTCTAGATAAGTGTGCTCTTCCAAGAAATTGATTTGGTCACAATTGATTTAGTATTAGTCCTGTTCATTGCATTTGTTAACCTGACTACAAGAGGTGTGTCTTCAGTGTAAATTAGTATTTACCAGATTCTTTGTTCAGCTACTGCATGTTTTATGATTTGGTGCCAGAATGTTAGAAGTAAGCCTGTATGAATGAATGAGCACTTTAGAGAATTAACTAGATTTTTTAGAGCCAATACTGATGCTCTATGTAAGAAAGGTCAGAGCAGACTATACTTTCTGAGAAGGTTGGCATCCTTCAACATCTGCAGTAAGATGCTGCAGATGTTCTACCAGACGGTTGTGGCGAGTGCCCTCTTCTACGCAGTGGTGTGCTGGGGTGGCAGCATAAAGATGAAAGACGCCTCACGCCTGGACAAACTTGTTAAGAAGGCAGGCTCTATTGTAGGATTAAAGTTGGACAGTTTAACATCTGTGGCAAAGCGACGGGCACTGAGCAAACTCCAGGCAATCATGAAGAATCCACTGCATCCACTTAACAGTGTCATCTCCAGACAGAGGAGTAGCTTCAGTGACAGACTGCTGTTACTGTCTTGCTCCACTGACAGACTGAGGAGATCGTTCCTCCCCCACACTATGCGACTCTTCAATTCCACCCGGGGGAGTAAATGCGAACATTAATTTTATTTTTATTTTTCATTTTTATTACTATTTAATTTAATATTGTTTCTTTGTATCAGTATACTGCTGCTGGATTATGTGAATTTCCCCTTGGGATTAATAAAGTATCTATCTATCTATCTATCTATCTATCTATCTATCTATCTATCTATCTATCTATCTATCTATCTATCTATCTATCTATCTATCTATCTATCTATCTATCTATCTATCTATCTATCTATCTATCTATCTAGATTTATTTGAACTGGGAGGTAAATGCTGCTCATTTTAACATACAATTGACAAATCCTTTACCTTCCCATACATATTATCTACAAGCCTTCATTCTCCCTCAACAATTAAGGTATTCCAAACACTCTGTAAGATGCAAGTTATAGGGATATTGGCAGGATTTCAAAGTTAATATAATGTCGCAAATGATTGTCTTATTGCAGCATATTCTTAGCATATCTAAATGAAACTGTCTGTAGTGTAAAGTGACTTATTACTGAATGTACTGTAGCTGACCTTGGACAGATGGGAACTGGGCTTAAAAAGCTAATTTGTTAAAAGTAATTTCAACACTGAAAAAAACCAGAAAATGTTTAGAGACAATTTCTGTTGTGTATACCATATTGGCTGAAATATTGAGTCTCCTTCTTTTACATTTTGTTTCTGTGTGGAAATAACCTTTACCTAATGATGTAGTCATACACTAATGTGCAGTTTCATTTTTTTTTTCTTCTTGTATTTAACACTCATGGCTCTGATTGGAAAAAAGCTTAATTAGAATAAATTTCATTTAATAAAAATAAAAATGAATGTGAGTTGAGGCATACCATGTTTTCACTAAAACCACTACCTCTGAATTGCATATCCTACTATAGAGCCAGTTGCAATCATCTAGACTTGTTAATGCCATATATTTTAAAAATATAAGTGAATCTGCCTTACTCTAGAGAATTTGATGCCTTTCTTGTCAGACCACCCAAGATCCCCATGAAGGGTGCAATGACTGCAATGTATATAGGCAATGCTTGAAGAGAATATAAGGTGCAAAGTCCTGGTGGCCTGCTCAGTTATTAAAAATTGTACAGAATTGTACCACAGGGTTGATATTTACTCTAAACGCCTGGGGAGGGTTTATTGCTCAATCTGGTGAGGTTAACCACCGGACATTGTGTTTATGTGTATTGCTGCTTTAGACTAAACAATCTACCTCTTGTTTTCTATAATTTGCAATCTGTTTTGTGTTGCTTATTGTTTAAGAATCTGCTTTTGCCAGTAGAGAGTTGCACACCTTTTTAAGCTGGTTTCATTTAAATTGTTGTACATGTGAGTTTAGTAGAAGCAAAGCTAATATCATAGATCCATCTGTTTTGTGTGCCCTTAATTTCTGTTACACAGTTATGGGAAGTTAGAGTCAGTCCATTGAAGTCTCCAGTCCATTTTAGGGCATAGTCAACCACATACTCATGTGTGAACAGTGCTCAACCATCCTTGCCAGTGAGTGTAGACTGAAAGCAAGTAGATATGAGGTGAATGTGTAAACTCTAGTGAGTCTATGAAATACTGGAAACTCACTCCTGGTCTCTTGAGTTAACAGCACTATGCCTCTCCTGACTGCACTTGCTTCTTGCTTTTCCTTATAAGATTTCAGTATGATTCTATGCTGTCGGCCGATAAGGTTGTGTAATATAATGAGAATTCCTAAAGCACCTAATGAGAAACTAATGATAAAAGCACAAGTGATTGCAATACAAGGTGAAGTGTGTGAATGGTTGTACAACTCCAATAATCTGTCCTTGCCCATAAGCTTTGTCTGCTGCTTTTAATTTTCTTGATTTTATTGTTTAACCAACAAATTAAATCAATTGTCAGATGACGGTAAATTATAGTGAAGTAGCAGGAAAAATATCTGTATATGGAGTTGGATAACATTAACTTTATTGTTGTGTAGTTCCTTTCATTGTGCATAGTCATAGAGCACTTAGACAGATTTACAACTATAGTACATTAACAGTAAATTGTTTAAACATTCAACACTTAGATAACTAAACAAATAATATGAGGGTTACTCAGGCTAAAGTTAGAAAATGGGATTTATTAGAGAATGAACCTTAACAGAACTGATAATGTCGTTTCTCAGTATAGTCTCCACCCTTCTTAATGCACTTGCGCCACCTGCCTGGAAGTGCCTGGATTCCAGCAGAATAAAAGGTTTTGTCTTGTCCTTGCAACCACTCGTACACCACTTTCTTTATGTTGTCATATGTCTTGAATTGACAACCACCCAGATTTTTTTTTAGTGGTCCATTAAGGTGGAAATCACAAATCTGGCGAATAAGGAGGATGTGGCAATACCTCAAACTTCAGATTCTCCAGACAAGCCTTGGTGTTCTTAGCAGTGTGTGGATGGGCATTGTCCCCGCCACTTGGGTCGAATAGCTGGCTTCACATTGGTCTCCAGCAAGTCACTTTAACTTGCACTAGTGACTGTACTATTCCTCGACACGTAGTGTTTGACAATAACTCGGGTGCCGGAGTGGTTGCAAGGACAAGACAAAACCTGTTATTCTACTTGAATCCAGGCACTTCCAGGCAGGTGCCACAAGTGCATTGAGAAGGGTGGAGACTACAGTGAGAAATGAACGTCACACAAGTTATATTAAATGATCTATAATCTTAATGAGTGCGGTGGGCTGGCGCCCTGCCTGGGGTTTATTTCCTGCCTTGTGCCCTGTGTTGGCTGAGATTGGCTCCAGCAGACCCCTGTGACCCTGTAGTTAGGATATACTGTAGCAGGTTGGATAATGGGTTGATAGATAATCTTAATGATTAACATACACAAATTGTGACAATATAAAGTCGTATCAACATTATGAGAGTGCCAGTTTACCAGAGGGGGAGGAGAGCAACAACTTCAGATAACTACATTTCTGAAAACATTTACCTCTTGGGGAGTATATGGCCATCTCTCTCTCTCTCTCTCTCTCTATTTATATATACAGTAATATATATATATATAAATAAAATCCAACGTCTGTCTGTCTGTCCGTATGTGTGTCCACTTTTCATGAGAGAACTACTTAAAGGATTTAGATCCTTTTTTTTCATAATTTGCTTGAACATTCTGGTTGATTTTGCAACTTCTCTCATCTAAGTATCTTGCGGTACCAATTTATTTGCAGGATTCCAAGAGAGACACAGCGGACTGAGGCGTGGGGGGCAGGACCCTCCTCACTCACGCTCCAGTGTACCTTATTTCTGCTTACCTAGCAAATGAGAAAACTACTTAACGGATTTAGATCGGGTTTTTTTTTTTATAATAATTTGCTTGAACATTCTGGTTGATTTTGTGACTTTTCTTATCTTGCTATGATTCATAGTTTGCTTGCTGGAGTGAAATATTCGCGCTATTCCTAGATAGAGGCTGCAGGCCAAGGTAAGGGGGAAGCGTGACATCAAGAGTAGGGAGCCAGGCAGGGCCCTCCTCACTCACACACCAGCCACTGTTCGAGTTGCTGTACCTCTTTGTTTTGGGGTGTACCTTGCCTCCGCTTAGCTAGCGATACCTGTTTGTTTACTGATTTTTAAAGTTTGTCCTGTTTCACTAATACACCGGTGGAGCCACGGGGAATGGCTGGTGCATAATATATTAATATCATAGGTACCTGCTTTAAAGTGCCATATATTAGATTAGATAAAACATTATTATAAATTCCATGAGGAAATTCAAATGCATACAGGAGCATAAACATAAAAAACAAGAATACAGACTCACAGGACATACAATACAGCCAGTCAATCAACCATTTCATAAGTAATAAAAGTAAGCATAACAAGGACATTAGGTGGAAGCATTAAATTGCCTGATAGCAATGGCAGAAAATAAATTTGTGAAGGTGGAAGAAAGTGAAACAGGATTAAAGTCCCCAGAAATTGCGATAAAAGCATTGGGATGGTCAGTAGTTTGCTTATTACAGAGTATACTGTGTCTGCTGTGATTGCCGCGTCTACTGAGGGGAGGATGTAAACTGCCAGCTCAATCTCATGTAAAAACTTTCTTGGCATATAATAATGTTGTAAGCCCACCGTGAGCATCTCAACACTCGGATCACATACCTGTGCTTTAATTGTAATGTGTCCAGGGTTACACCATTTTTCATTCACTAAAACAGAACAGGAAGTAAATTAAATCCTTTTACTGTTGATTTCCAAGTCCCTCACTATCAGTGTCACTTCTGGGCAGGAGTAGCAGGCTGGCAGTGTAGCAATCACACTAAATGCCACAGTAGGATGTGGAACAGAGAAACCAAACAGAGGAGAGTCAATAACTGTTTGTAGTGATTGTCACACTTATTTTTGTGCAAACAGAGCTGCAATATGAACAACTCAACATGAGCTCTAAACAGGGTATATGATAAAGTAAAGTTGTTTAATCTGAATTTAAACATTGAGATCGATGGAACATATTGTAGCTGAATGGAAAGTTTTGCGGCCCTAAGGCTTGGCCTTCCAAAGTAATGTTAATTTATCCTTAGAAAATGCTTACATATGACCTAAAATTTGAAGCCTCATCTGGATAACCATGTGCTGTTTTGATCACCATATTATAAGAAGGGTTTTTAGGTTGGCACAGAAATGGCTGGTGTCTTTTTGTTTGAGAAACATCTTTTTGTTTGAATGCATCTCTCAGAAGTTTTAGTGACGACTCATGAAGTGTGTGGTGTCCATTGAGATAGCAGGTTCTTGTTTTATTGAGATTCTGTTTTTGAATATTTTTGGCATCTGTGCTTACTTCCTGTGTAAACTGATATTGAAAGTGAGGATGATGGCTCCACACTGCTGCAAAAACTAAATTTTATCAAAATGGCAAAGGCACCTCTCACATGTTAAATAACATTGCTGCTTCCCTTAACTTCAAAATGCCATTTTAATCTGCTGTGTGCCAGGACTTGTGTATCGATTTTGAGAAGGTCTGCAAATAATTTTCCTCACTACTTATATGGCTTGCTTAGACTTTTTAAAAAGCAATATATATATTATAATGCTTGTAAACAATATTTGATGCTTGTTGATGTGAAACCACTTTTAAACCCTTGCAAGCTGGGGCAGAGCTTCATTTGCAAGATAAGGAGCTGATTGTAATGGAGATGAGTTTTACAATGCTGACTTCAGAGGACAAAAGCAGCTGGGAATCGGATGCCTCAAATGGTCCTTTTTTCTTTTTGTTAATCTTCTTTAAAAAAAAATAACAACAGAAAGGAAGCTGATCATAAGACAGCAAATAAAAGCCCTTCTTGACCTCCCGAGACTGATATTCAATGCCCACTGATGCCATGAAAAGGAACTTTCATTCACTGCAATTTATGGAGACCAATTTTTGAATTTGTTCACCTGATCTGTCTAGGAGATAAAGGGAAACAGAGGGTTTATTCAGATACCCTTTGAAAGAATGATGAGAGACAGAGGCAGCTCTGGATTTATATCTTGTTTATAGCTTTATCTTTCCTTTTAAAAAAAAAAAACCTGCAAGAACCATTCCTCGCCCAGTGCTGCAAACTGGCACAAGTCTTGTCAGCGGTGAATATACTAAGCATCTTTCATGCGGAAATCACAATTGTGGATGATGCCATATACAAAATTCACAAGTTGAAAAGGTGTCAAATTGCATTGGATTCTTCCACCAGTAATTGGTAGTAATTGCTGTCGTAATGCATCAGTATGAAATTACATCCTCTCAGCAATCAAGTCAATGTAATGAAAATCTTTACCTATGCCCTAAAACCAATACATTGTCTTGCCACTCTGGCTTAAGAATTCTTTGTATATTCTTACCATTTACAAAGATCCATTTTATGAAGTGAAAAAGTTACCATTTTATTTATATAAAACAGGTATTTACTTAAGAACCAGATTTAGTTTTTTCAGGTTTTACTTCTAACTAAAATCAGTGGTGGAAAAGAACCTAATTTTAGTTATAGACAGAGGCTGCAGTGCAGTGCCCATCTATTCAGACGTTCACTTTCCTAAACCCACCCATGGCAATACATAGTTATTAAAGCCTCACTGGCACTACACCTGGCACTTTTACTTTGTTGCTAATTGACTTTTTACATATTGGTTTCAACTAAACTTTCACAAGGTAATAAGATAGAAGAGTAGCATTTACGTCCAAGTCTAGGACTTAACTTTTCTTTAAGTTAGCAGTAATTCAAAGTATAATTAAAAGAAAATTAAGCACTGCCTCTCAGTTGGAGCAGTCAGAAAAGTAGAATTTTAAGGAGTCAGTACATGACCTTCTACATATGTTAAACATGAATACAGCATATGACAGGAATTGACCAAAATATATGCAAGTTGTAATACCATTGAAGACTATCCATTCATTTTCCAAACCTACTTTTTCAGAGTGGGTCTGGGAGCCTATCCTAGCAAGCACTGGGGCAGGGTGAACACACTCGCATGGAAACACATACTAGGGACAGTTAAGCAACACCAATCCACCTAACCAGTTTGTTTTTGGACTGTGGGAGGAAATTCATGAGGGCACAAAAGAAACAAGCCATCTTCACACAGCGAGTACCCAGGATATGAACTCTGGGCTTCTTGTTGTGAGCAGTAGTGCTACCGCTATGCCACCACACCCATCCCATTTAAGTTTCTTTTTCACATTATACTCTGCTTCAAGGAAAATCTGTTTGTAAATTTTAGTAGTATCTTATATAACTAAAAACATGAAATATTTGGACATTAATTAATTGTTTAAACTGTTGTTGTGAGTGCACACAGTTATGATCTCTTTGCATTACTGTCTCAATGTAGTGAATCACTCCAGCTTTCACATTATATCCTATCCAATTTCTGAGCAAGCTTTACAAGAGAGCCGTGGGCCACAATCTATCCTAGCAGCGTGAGACAGAAGGTTGTAAACATACCTGAAACAGAAAGCTAATCTATTACTGAACTATGAGAGAGAAAGTCACAAAACCCATGTGGGCAGAGGGAAAGCATACAAACACCATACAGAGTAGTTAGTGACTTAATCAGTAATTGAATCCAGTTGCCTCAACAGTTCTCCACCCTGCGTCCAATGTAGAATTTTTACTCACAATATTTACGTGGTAAACACTGAAAGATAACAGTTGAGAAATACTGGAAAATCATTTACATTATATAAAACATTAAATCATTTTTATTAAGTAGTGTCTTAAACATATACTATTGAGAATCTTATAATTATGACACTGAAAATAATTTTATCAAAAATATTTAAAAAAGAAAAACATGCAATGTACAGATCCGGAAAGTAACAAATAGATCTCTTTCTTTTTTAATACTAAAATGTTTGATTTATTCAATAAGTAAAAAATGTTGTGAAATTATCATAAAACAAAATTATCCTACATTGTTCTGTATTTGTAGGAATTTAATTATTGGGCAACCTGCTGAATTCCAGACACCTAGTTGTGTGGTAACATTGCAGCTTTTAAGTGTTACTAATTCGAAAGTCTGCATGCTAATAGAGTAGCTGCAAAGAAGCCTGCTGGAAGGATTACAGAGAAGTCATATGATGATCCACAAGCCACATTTCCATCATACAAAGACTTATTCTTTTCAACAGAGCTCGTCTTTCAGCTACTTGTAATGTTTAGCCTGAAACTTCTCTCCATGCACTTGGGGTCAGGCAGTCAGTCACTCCAGCCTTTAATTTAAACAGCATTGGCCATAATGATCAAAATCTTGTAAAATTAGTTAAGGACGATATAACAAAAACTAATACAGTAAATCCTAATTTTCAAATGCTACAGAATTTAATTAATATATAGTTTGTACTACAATAAAATAAACACCAAAAATACTGCAAAAGATTTAGGCTAGAGTAGAGTACAAGCAGATAATGAAGCACTATAAGTTCACTGTTTTTCATTGTTTGACTTAAACTTTCTGCCTAGTAGTGATGCTGCTGGCATATGCTTTAGCCACTGTGACCCTGATGTTCATTCACAGGGTTTTATAGTGAATTAATGAAGCTGTTATTTTCTTATTCAGTCATGTACTGGTGTGACTGGTGTCCTGCAAAAAGTTGCTGCTGTCCCTGCCTTGTAGTCAGTCCTGCCCAGTGTCACACACGTGCGTTTGGGAGACAGTTTATGGACTCAAATAGATGCAGTTACCCGCCAAATCAGGGGATGGTGCTGCCCTCTAACACTTTTTCCTCTCTCCCAGCAGAGCAACTGAAAAATCCACACAGTGACATCACTTAAGGTTCCAACCCTCAAGACCCCACCTCTGCATAACGTCACTTCTGGTTCCAGGATGCCTTTCACCCATGACATCACATCCTGCAAATCTACTTACACTCACCTAAAGGATTATTAGGAACACCATACTAATACGGTGTTTGACCCCCTTTCGCCTTCAGAACTGCCTTAATTCTACGTGGCATTGATTTAACAAGGTGCTGAAAGCATTTTTTAGAAATGTTGGCCCATATTGATAGGATAGCATCTTGCAGTTGATGGAGATTTGTGGGATGCACATCCAGGGCACGAAGCTCCCGTTCCACCACATCCCAAAGATGCTCTATTGGGTTGAGATCTGGTGACTGTGGGGGCCATTTTAGTACAGTGAACTCATTGTCATGTTCAAGAAACCAATTTGAAATGATTCGAGCTTTGTGACATGGTGCATTATCCTGCTGGAAGTAGCCATCAGAGGATGGGTACATGGTGGTCATGAAGGGAAGGACATGGTCAGAAACAATGCTCAGGTAGCCCGTGGCATTTAAACGATGCCCAATTGGCACTAAGGGGCCTAAAGTGTGCCAAGAAAACATCCCCACACCATTACACCACCACCACCAGCCTGCACAGTGGTAACAAGGCATGATGGATCCATGTTCTCATTCTGTTTACGCCAAATTCTGACTCTACCATTTGAATGTCTCAACAGAAATCAAGGCTCATCAGACCAGGCAACATTTTTCCAGTCTGTCCAATTTTGGTGAGCTTGTGCAAATTGTAGCCTCTTTTTCCTATTTGTAGTGGAGATGAGTGGTACCCGGTGGGGTCTTCTGCTGTTGTAGCCCATCCGCCTCAAGGTTGTGCGTGTTGTGGCTTCACAAATGCTTTGCTGCATACCTCGGTTGTAACGAGTGGTTATTTCAGTCAAAGTTGCTCTTCTATCAGCTTGAATCAGTCAGCCCATTCTCCTCTGACCTCTAGCATCAACAAGGCATTTTCGCCCACAAGACTTCCGCATACTGGATGTTTTTCCCTTTTCACACCATTCTTTGTAAACTCTAGAAATGGTTGTGCGTGAAAATCCCAGTAACTGAGCAGATTGTGAAATACTCAGACCGGCCCGTCTGGCACCAACAACCATGCCACGCTCAAAATTGCTTAAATCACCTTTCTTTCCCATTCTGACATTCAGTTTGGAGTTCAGGAGATTGTCTTGACCAGGACCACAACACTCAATTTATTGAAGCAACTACCATGTGATTGGTTGATTAGATAATTGCATTAATGAGAAATTGAACAGGTGTTCCTAATAATCCTTTAGGTGAGTGTATATACTGCCTTCATTTCCTTTGTTGTCAGTTTCAATTTGATCTCCTTTGCTTGTGCTACAGTATATGGATGATCCCCCCAATCCTTTGATGCTGTTTGTGTCCTCATTTTACACCAGATAGGCTAAAATCCCTAGGAACTTGAATGTGACTGAACATGTTTGAATGATGGATGGAAAATGAACTGATTCTAGGTGAAATTTGTTTAGACAGTATTACTTTTCCTTAACTCTTGCCCAGACTTTAAGGTTAGTTGGCAAGACAGGAGTTGCTTCAGGAGGACCAGCTGAATTACTTACAGAGTTGGGTCACTGTTTATAAGTGTCAGAGCGCACTCTGAAGATACCAATTATTTCTCCATCCTTGATTGCTAACAGCTTCTGGTCTGCCTGCCAGCTAAAACAAACAGAGGTGGAATTCTACCTATTCAATATACGAACCCCTGGGTGTCCACTGCTAGGGAATTCTGTAGCTGTTCTTCCGGCCCCATAATTTCACTCTTTCTCATTCTCACACTCACAAGATAAGAACAACACTTACCAAAATGTTTAAATAAAGAGCAACATTCTGAACATTTTATTGAATGATCTAGTTGCTAAAAGTTGCACCGCCAGACCTAGCAACTTCACACTCCTCCACACTACCCTACTTAGCTCTGCTGTCATACCAATTTAAACTGATTTGAAATGGAACCTACTGTGGACGGTGCTATACTGTATAATATAATAGTTGGCTTCCTTACAAACATATAATGTTTATTAAATATGTATATCCATTGCAAAGATAAACATAATTTACCTCTATGCATATTTCTTGTTTCTGTAATTAAAAATAAATGAATGCAGCATTTAATTTTCACTATGTCATTTTCTAGAGCCTTAATTGTGTGCCTGCTCCTGTTGCCATGGGAAAAGCCTTGAGAAATAACTTAAGCCAAAACTCTGTCAGGTAAGATGTGATTAATCTTACAATAGCAATATTAAATGGAACAGATGAGTCTGACGGTTGTGCATCGTAAAGTGGTTATTCATCTATTGCTTTTACATGCTTTATTCTGGAGCTAAAACTAACAAGCTGAGATGTCTCCTTTGTCACATTTGCTTCAATAAAAGCTGTCAGATTCTCTGCTCGGTGACAAAGACTGAATGTATCATCATTCCAACTGTGCTTGAAAGCAGCAAGCAAAAAAAAAGCAATCATTTAACAAATACACCAGATACATTTATGTTAATGGTCTTGACTACCTTACCAAGAACTCAAATGCAAAATGCAGTTTACATATACTGTACATATGATGGATTTTATTGTAATTATAATGTTAAAAATCAATTTACCTCCCACTTTGGAACAATAATCTATAATATTTTGCTTATGTGATGCTCTCTCCAAGGTATGCTTTCCAATAGGTGGCAGAGATAGTTTAGGGGTTTGGTACAGTGGTAAACACCGACTGTGTATTCATTCAGTTAATTGTGTAAGTGTTAGTGTGTGAAAGGTTGGCTCTGCCTTGTACCTGATGCTGAAAGGATAGGCTTCATTGTCTTGTGGGTCTCTATTGGAAAGTAGCTTTAGAAAAATAAGAGTTGTGATTTCTAAACTAATTGTAATTGGATGCTCCCAGGTCATGCACTAATTTTTCTTTACCAAAGCCAAAGAGACAAAAAAAAAGTAAAGGTTTTGAATTAAACATTCAAAAAACAGTTAATCAAATCAAATTCCCGTTGTGTTTTTAGTTTGGTATTTGGTACACTGTAATCGACTATGTACCAAGTTCATGCACTTTCCGGTTTGTCATAGAGTCGGAACGCCTTGGTAATGGAAGGGTGGAGAGAGAAAACCAGTTGGAGACATGTGCTCCCCCAGCTCCAACAGGTGGCAGCAGCTCTCTGGTGAGTCTCCCATATATACACCTGCAGGACTTGATTGAAGTTCTAATGGGTAGCCCTGCTGGGTCTCGTGGGGGCAGCCAGAGGGAGCTGTGAGAAGGAGGTTTCCTCATTTTAGGAAGGTTCCACCTGACCTGGAAGTGCTTCTTGGAGACAGTATTGTAGCACCAGAAGTTCTCCCTGGTCTGGTATAAAGAAAGCTTCTCCACCTCACTTGGTTAGTCAGAGTAGGGGGTAAGAGGATGAAGCTCACTGAGGAGGAGTGGAGAGAGAGAGAGAAGTGTTTATTGTATTTAATGGAGACACTTGTATAAGAGTGGTATTTGTACAATAAATCATTTGTTTGCCCTTGGAACTTGTGATTGTATATTGTTGTATCTGGGGTTTGGGCTGCCAGTACATCACCTATGAGTCACAGGTTGGTACCATAATGCAATACAAAATAATAATTATTGAAAATAATAAACACAAATGATACATCGAATTGTCAGTATGTTAGAATGAATTATCTAAATGATGTGTTTTACATATGCTTTTTCAGTTGTATGGGTTACGCACCCTATTGGCTGCTATTCAACCTAGTTTTATCAATTCACTTGTATGTACTTGGGTTATAGACTAAGACACATAGCATATCTTGTCAATTTGATTTCAGCTGCAGATTGACGGTCAGTACTTAGCATATGTGGTGTGCAATAAAAACATAAAAAGGCACAAGTAAGGTGCATTTAAAACAGTAGGAAGACAATTCAGATACAGCTGGATAGAAGGATGACAAGCGACAGAAGCTGGTACGCATGTAAGCCCCATTAGTTGTGCAAACACAAATCATAATTGTTGGGCTACATGGTGAGAACAAGAAATGTGGAGAATCTGAGCTTAGGCATAGGCAAATAATTATTGTTCATTTTTAGCAGAATCTTATTGAGTCACAATCTGCAGGTATACATTTACTGGGAGTCTTGTTACTAAGCAATCAAATAAGGTTGTTATTGGAGCAGAGACACAGAGAGAGAGGATTGTAGACTTCTAAAAATGGTTGAGAATTCCACTCCACCACCATCCCCCAAAGCACAGCCCCTGGAAAACCACATCCTTTATTCAAAGAGAAAAGAGAAGAGCTGACAGAGTCAAGATAAATGTGCACTCTCAAAATTACATGTGCTTCCATTACTGTACATACCCAGTCACTATCAGCCTTCTCTTGATGCAGAGAGCTCCTCTTCCTCTGTATGGTATTCAAAATACTGGTTCTTTAATAGCAATGTATGTTTTTTACTGGGTTGTGTGGTTTCTCATTCTGGCATGGGTTCTCTACATATGAAGTTGGTTCCTTGAGCTTGGAAAAACTTCCTAATATGTACAAAAAGCCTGAAATCTTTAATGCATTGTAGGCTTGCAAATAGGACACCAACAGCGATTGTGTTACTGTAGGCAGCAAAAGTCCTTTTTGAAATCATAATCCATTGGTATTTCACAAATCTGTGAAAATACCATTATGGTCATTTACTATATGGAGCTTTTTACAGACCTAAATAAATAAATAAAGGTTCATTTTAGAACCTTCATGTGGATGGGTCGCTCAGAGAAACCACTGTACCTTTACTTTTAAGAGTGTGGAATATATAGGTGTAGCAGGGTCATGTAGCTTTTATGGGATCTCCCCAGGTCTATGCTCTGCTAAGAAAGATATCTTCTGAAGAGGATGACCTTAAAGTAATTTCTTTGAGATGTCTGCTGTAGAAGATGACATTTTTTTGACAAGATTCTCTCTTTTTTTAGTGTTGGGCCATCATGTGTCTAGTTAAGCATTTGAGCATATATATGAATGAATGTTAAGGCTTGTGGCATTGTAAAAAAGTGTGAATTTCTGATGTTGATTCAAAATAGTGAAATTGGCATCTGGAATGTGCAGAAACATTCTTGCCAATATGTAATTGGTACATATGAGGTATATATAACAAAGAACTCTTATTCAGCTTTTGTTTATGGTGCCAAGCTACTGAGGTACCAGAAATAGTGCTGTAACCCTTACACCCTTACCCACACAAACATTCTGTGCTTATGGACAAAATGTGTCATGCAGACTATGACTACTTTAAATCCAATTAAAGCAGAGTTGTGATGAAGCTGGTGTTCATGGATTTATACCTTCTAGTGATGAGTATTCCTGGTGGTAGATAGATATTTTTCAATGTTCTCTATTTCAGGCAGTGTTCATGTTGCAACAACACATACTTCAGCTTATGGTGGTGATTTCTAATTATCAAAGAGCAATTTCTGATGGTATTGTGATTCTGGAATTCATACTAATTGTATGGAACTAAGAATTGCACAGGACTTCACCACACTGAAAAAAACTGACCAAGTTAATGTTTTAATCAAAATCTATGCTGTAGCAATAGGACCTTGTTCACAGTAAAATGACCCTGTACCAGAAAGAAGCAATAAATTATGCTCACCCTAGCAACTTATAAAGTTCCTTCTATTCTACAGCATGCCCATGAGATCCCAGAGTCCGAGTCAATACCTGTAAAAGTAAGAAAACAATTGAACAGTAAAACTGTTTTAGGAGTTGTCGAAAATCAAAGCTATCAACAACAGGTCAAAGAATCAAAAATCCTGATGAGTTCAAGTCAAAACAATTCCATACAATAACACAAATCCTAAAAAATGACATGTCAATGTAGAGCAAGAAAATGGAGTAGAAACCAAAAAGATTGTCTCAACATGTTCTTAACGTATTAGAGACCTTAAAGAAAAATGCATGGGGTGTTAGGGGTATTTATGATGCCCATAAGTTTGTCAGTTGTTTTAAAATTTTAAAAATAAATTAAAAAAAATGGGCATATCTAGTAAATTGACTAGATGAATGCAGCCAATACTTGGCAGTTGTTTTTTATCCAATTATTGCTGCTTGCAAACCACTAGTAAGGTAGAAAGCTGCACCATATTTAGTAGAAAATGGTGAATGTGGAAGATAACAACACCCACATCTCTTATGCACTGCTCAGAGTAACCCTATTAATCATGAAAATCTAACTTGTTGTCTTTGTATTTTGCATGAATCCACCGATGTGGCAACATTGAATGTGAACATATTTTTTGACTCAGTGCTAGCTGCCATCCTTTTGCATTTGCAAGTTGTGGCTGGAACCAGTGACCTCAGTGGTTTTCTGGTCCTGTAGCTAACAACTGAAAATCAATGTTTTTGTACGACTGAGTTAAAAGTTTATTTCTTTAAGCCATGAGTCTTATGCTTTGACTGCTATTTATGTGACATTACTACCCTTCTTTCGGCAATTGTGAACTTCTTTTGTGTCGTACCAAATGTCATACAAATAACCCGCAACTTTATTTTCATATGACTTGCTCTTTAGTTTATGTATTTTTTCCTCAAAAGGTTCTTTGCAATCTTTATTCAGATATATTTTTTAATTTTTGGTATGTAGGTTTGTGTTGCATGCATTTCTTTATATAGAGAAAAAAATAAAATGTGAATTGCTACGATTATGAGCTGTTGAAAATTCAACAATAAAAATCCTAACTTCATATCCATTGCCTCATTGGAATCAGGTGCACATTTAATAATGTACAATTTGTATATTTGGCATAATAACCTAGAGTTAAAAATGCTGTCTTCTTACTGTTGTGTCGTTTATTTTTTCCTGATTCTTTTTTTTCTACTCTGTAAATAGAATTTGTTCATTTAATGCATGCTGGTAAACTTTAATGGTTGTGTTCTATACAATAGTAGCTCCATATAAAAACAAATAAGTAGTAAATGTGTATATCTTTAAAGTATTATTAAAAAAATAAAAAAGTAGTAAACTTTTCTATACAATTTTAAGGTATTGTTAACATGTTTAATTAGCACACAAAGCCGTGAATATTATTTTTTTTTATGATATGCTCAATGCAGTTTCTTCGCTAGAAAATATTTCTTTATGGAGTTTAAGAAATTTTCTTAGTGCCTGGCATGCCTGGCAGGTTCTCCTGCCCCAAAGTATTTCGCCATACCTTTAGTACATGTCTGCATGTGCAGCATTAACTTTTCAGTTACATCTTGGTGCTTGAAGGATAAAGCCCTTTTAGGTGACTGAATTTTTTCTGACGTAATTTAAAGGGTGTGTGAACTTGGACGTGTCATTGATTTGGAGTAGTTATCGTTGTTATGAATCACTTTGATTATTACAATAGAACTTTGCCCATTAATCAGAAAGTGGAAAATAAAGATTAGGTACCACATCAGTCTGAAGAATTATTAAGTAATAAGTAAGAAGTATTAGCCGCACAGTGTGCCATTTACTGAACTGATATTCACTTATGTTTCTGTTATCAGTGTTGGGTTTTTGTGGTATCTTGAAATATCTTTTAATACTGGCTTTTTGGTGGTTATACATTATGTGTAATATGTTCATAGATTTTCATTTTGTGTATGTGTTTTGGTTGTTTTTGACATTATTCGGCTGGCATTTTATCAATACTGATATTAATCAGATGTGTAATACATTGTAAAATGCAGTGTCTTTCTCTCTCTCATTCCCTCAATCAAATTTTATTGAAAGTTGTCTCCTTGACCGGCCAACCCTCCAAAACAAAACATATCTTCCAACGCTCCTCCAATGCTGCTCCCAATGACCTTTTTTCAACCTTGTCTATGCCAACTCCTCCTCACATAGTTCTCTTGGGGTCAGAGGCAGCACCATCTGCACTCACCTTCACCAACTTTGTAAGATGGTCCAAGTTATGATACTCCCTGATACTTTTCAATGACCACATATAAAGTCCAGTTGGTGTAAGCAGTACAGATCTTGTAAAAGTTGCAAGTACTGCTCTTTAAACACTTGATCATATATCTTGCCCAGTCTCTCTCTCTCTCTCTCTCTCTCTCTCTCTCTCTCTCTCTCTCTCTCTCTCTCATACATCCACACTTACACTTACCCTCAGCACAGCATCTTTTTTGGATGGTTTCTTAGGATTGGTCTGACCCTTCTGCCAATCTGTGGAGAACAGACATAATGCTTTACCAGAATTTCCATGACAAAAATTCCACTAATGCAATATGTGTCCTATTAACACTTTACTCTGAGTTGCTTGTGTTGTTCATTTTATTTGTAATTGATTTTTTGATATTGATTGATATGGTGCAAATGTAACGGATTACAAAGCTGATCTGTGGCAAAAGAGTGGATAAAGAAAATGACTATATTTAAACTTTTTATTGTGATTTTATCTTAATTTAAAACTACAACTTCAGGTTGTTAAGAATGAAAGCTTGAGCACCTAGAGAAAACCCTATGCAGGCACAAGGAGAACATGACAACTGGTTTAGAATTGTCTTCCAGAGTTCCAAGAGAACATCTATAAACTCTGTGATACCATCCTATCCATAACATCACCTGCATAGTATTTTTTTTATTCCAATATATGTGGCAGAAAAAAGCAAATATTATTTTTCAACTGTAAGAAATACAGTTGAAATATAACTGTGACAAACATAAATTAACCGAACACTTTGCTCGGTAAACACCACATCAGGTACACAGAAATGGGAATTACCCACAAATAAAAGGAACATTTGAAGAATTAAACCAGGAAAGTAAAGGCAATGAGAAAATCTTACTAAAACAGGAACAGTATTAAATGTCAGGTCATCTGAGAGGAACACAGGAGAAAGCCAAGAAAGAAAAAGTGACTCATGAGGATGGTTTTAAGGAGAATGTTGGCAGATATTTGTTTCTCAGTTTTGTTCAGGAAAGCAGAAAGCTTAAGCATTGCCAGAGGACATCCAGGAGTTATTAGCATGCTGTATGCGTGAAGCTGTGAGGATGAATTTGGAAACTAAAAGGAAGTGTGTAGATGGTGAAGAGGAGTAGGGTAGGTGGAAAACCTTAAGCAACTCCACAGGACATCAGAAGCAGAGAGCTACTTTTATTATGAGTTGTTCTATGAGCACACTGTGATTTATGTAGCATTTCAACAAATAAAAATTGGAATCAATGCAAAGATTATTTTTTTCTCCATACATATATAATCAGTATATCTATACTAATAAAAGACAAAGCCCTCACTCACTCACTCACTCACTCACTCACTCACTCACTCACTCACTCACTCACTCATCACTAGTTCTCCAACTTCCCGTGTAGGTAGAAGGCTGAAATTTGGCAGGCTTATTCCTTACAGCTTACTTAAAAAAAAAAGTTAAGCAGGTTTCATTTCGAAATTCTACACGTAACGGTCATAACGGTCGACAACGTCCGCCATGTTGAACTTTCTTATTTATGGCCCCATCATAACGAAATTTGGTAGGTGGCTTCCCTGCGCTAACCGAAACCGAAGTACGTACTTATTTCGATGGTATGACACCACTGTCAGCCACCATATTGAACTTTCCAATGTCACCAATTTTCCAACTTCCTGTGTAGGTAGAAGGCTGACCCCATCTTCACAAAATTTGGTAGGTGGCTTCCCTGCGCTAACCAAAATCGATGTACGTACTTATTTCGGTGGTATGACGCCACTGTCGGCCGACATATTGAACTTTCCAACATCACTGATTCTCCAACTTCCCGTGTAGGTAGAAGGCTGAAATTTGGCAGGCTCATTCCTTACAGCTTACTTACAAAAGTTAAGCAGGTGTCATTTCAAAATTCTACACGTAATGGTCATAACGGTCAACAACGTCTGCCATGTTGAACTTTCTTATTCATGGCCCCATCTTCATGAAATTTGTCGGCCGCCATATTGAACTTTCCAACGTCACTAATTCTCCAACTTCCCGTGTAGGTAGAAGGCTGAAATTTGGTACTTATTTCGGTGGTATGATGCCACTGTAGGCCGCCATATTGAACTTTTCAACTGTCTTTTTTACTTATGGGCCCATCTTCAAGAAATTTGGTACGCGGGTTCCCAACGCTAACTGAATCCTACGTACTTACATATATACGTCCATAGCCTGCAGATCAGTCACCGTGTGAGGCGCCGTTGGGTCCCCCATCCCAACGCCTCCCACGTTGTTGGCTGCCTGCCTATATAAGGCCGTCCGTTGCTCCAGTCTATACATTATCTTCCTTGCTTCGCCACGGGATTCACGTCTCCCTGCTGATAACTACAGCATTTTTATTCAATCCACGGCTTCTCTTCTGTTTCATTTATTACAAATATAGTTATTGTGTAGGTATTTTAGACTTACTTTACATTGTTCAGGTACCCATTTCCTTAATTATTCCAACCGTACCCCCATTAACATGTCTTATCGAGGTGATCACCATCGATCAAAGAACTGTCACTTACCGAGTAGTTTCCATGCCCGGAGATGGCACCTACCTTTTCCATTCTCTTTGTTACATATTGCACGGCCATATCAGGCTCACTCTTGATATCTGGAAGAATATTGTGTCTTGAATGACTGGGACAGGTTCAAGGTGTGGACTGATGATGGTACAGGAGATAATTATTCTACACAGGAGCACTAGAAGAGTGAAATGCTTAAGCCCTTCACCTATGCATCTGCATGTGAGTTGATGTCTGCCGGTGAATTGTTCGGTTGTCGCTTTCAAGTGTACCGAAATGGCCAAATATTTTACACCTTTTGACAACCACCAATGCCTCTTAAACATCTTAGATTGACAGGTGACGATTTCATTAGTGGACACTTTGATGTTTATGAATGTTTAAACTCACAAAAGCTGGATGTAAAGTTATCGATGAAACCGGTTGTATACTTACAACGCTTGACAGATGCTGAATGTCTCTTCAACACAAGTCCTACAAATACTGTCGTAATTGAAACAAACCATGAAACTCAAACCGATTATGACAGCAGCAATCCAAGCTGTGAGATTTGAAACATGTTTACTGTTCACATGGCCAACTGTACGTTGCATGCTCAAGAGTAAGCTCAGCGCACAGTTTGGTCATATTACAACTGGAGGGCCGAAATGACAATGTGGTATACAAAGAGATCCTTAACAAATAATTATTGGTATATTTTCCCTCAGTTTAAAAAGGTTTTTTTTTCTTCTTAATAAAAATTTTAAGGCAGTACTTCGCCGCTGCAAAGCACGGGTATTTTGCTAGTTATATATATAGTTCAATTTCCTGAAGACTAGTTTATACTATGTACTATTTATAGTTTCCAGAACTTTTAGTGTGCAGAAGAGTAGGGGGTGAGAACTTTGTACGAATGGAAGCATTTGTGTTAGAATTCGGATAAGGGTTAGGGAGGGTGGCATTAGGAAAAGCAGACAGATTTCATTATCTACTTGTTTTCTGTGCCTGTCTCATTTTGCAGTTAAAACCAGTTAAGGAAGCCATGTTTGAAATGGTTGCTGCTTGGCTTTTTATAGTGTTTAAATCTCATACTTCCTGAATTTTTTAATGTTGAAGTTTCATGTAATGAGTCACTTGACTTTCCTTTAAAATTTCTGTACTTGCCTGTTTTGGATCCAGGAAGAATGAATACGTTTCTATTAAGATCCAAAAAAAAGTCAGCAGTAGCAATCCATGTTAATTTAAGAACTGGCAGCAAGGAAAGATGAGCTTTAGTCAGGGATAAACATTTTCATGATCCTGTCTTCTGTCTGTGATTATATGAGGTTTTAGATAGATAGTGTGATAAAGAACATTGCAAAACAACTTGAAAGAGTTGGGGAATAGCCCCGTATATTGCTTGCTGCAATATTGCTGGTCAAAAGTAAATGAAATAAATCAAACATTCAACAGTCATTAATGGGTAATGGTGGCTTTTTATACATGAGACAAAATGGCTGCAGGAAATGATCAAATGGGAAGTGAAGTCATCAAGGAGGGACCGGAAGTGACGTCATCGCCAAAAGCCGGAAGTGACGTCATTAGGGAGGGACTGGAAGTGACGTCATCACCAAGAGTTGGAAATGACGTCGTCAGGGAGGGACCAGAAGCGACATCATTGCCATGAGCCGGAAGTGACGTCATCAAGGAGGGACTGGAAGTGACGTCATCTCCAGGAACAGGAAGTGATAGCACAGATGAGGAAGTGATTGATGTCTTAGTCTCGATGTTATTGTTTATTGTTGGTATGATTGTGTTATTTTTCTTCTTTAATTCTATAAGGTCAGAGAGAGAGAGGCGTTAATACTCTGAAACAAACCCTCATCCATTATTAGATCGCTCACCTTAAGACTTGTTGACTGCCTCCAAAGCGCATGTGTGTGACAATAGATAGATAAATAGATACTTTATTAATCCCAAGGGGAAATTCACATAGTCCAGCAGCAGCATACTGATAAAAAACAATATTAAATTAAAGAGTGATAGAAATGCGGGTATAACAGACAATAACTTTGTATAATGTTAACGTTTACTCCCCCGGGTGGAATTGAAGAGTCGCATAGTGTGGGGGAGGAACAATTTCCTCAGTCTGTTAGTGGAGCAGGACAGTGACAGCAGTCTGTCGCTGAAGCTGCTTCTCTGTCTGGTGATGATCCTGTTCAGATTGGTGGCTCTGAGGCTAGGGATCTGCACTGGCAATCAGAAGGTTGCTGGTTCAAATCCTGTAAATGCCAAAAGGGACAGTCTGTGGGGCCCTTGAGCAAGGCACTTAACCTGCAATTGCTGAGTGCTTTGAGTAGTGAGAAAAGCGCTATATATATGCAAAGAATTATTCAGTGGATGCAGTGGATTCTCTATGATTGACAGGAGCTTGCTCAGTGCCCGTTACTCTGTCACAGATGTTAAACTGTCCAGCTTCATTCCTACAATAGAGCCTGCCTTCCTCACAAGTTTGTCCAGGTGTGAGGCATCCCTCTTGTTTATGCTGCCTCCCCAGCACACCACTGCATAGAAGAGGGCGCTTGCCACTACCGTCTGATAGAACATCTGCAGCATCTTATTGCAGATGTAGAAAGACGCCAGCCTTCTAAGGAAGTATAGTCGGCTCTCTCCTCTCTTGCACAGTGCATCAGTATTGGCAGTCCAGTCCAATTTATCATCCAGCTGCACCCCCAGGTATTTATAGGTCTGCACCCTCTGCACACAGTCACCTCTGATGATCACGGGGTCCATGAGGGGCCTGGTCCTCCTAAAATCCAGCAGCAGCTCCTTGGTTTTGCTGGTGTTCAGTTGTAGGTGGTTTGAGTCGCACCATTTAACAAAGTCCTTGATTATGTTCCTATACTCCTTCTCCTGCCCACTCCTGATGCAGCCCACAGTAGCAGTGTCATCAGCGAACTTTTGCATGTGGCAGGACTCCGGGTTGTATTGGAAGTCTGATGTATATAGGCTGAACAGGATCAGAGAAAGTACAATCCCCTGCGGTGCTCCTGTGCTGCTGACCACAATGTCAGACCTGCAGTTCTCGAGACGCACATACTGAGGTCTGTCTGTAAGATAGTCCACGATCCATGCTACCAGGTATGAATCTACTCCCACCTCTGTCAGCTTGTCCTTAAGGAGCAGAGGTTGGATGGTGTTGAAGGCACTAGAGAAGTCCAGAAACATAATTTTTACAGCACTACTGCCTCTCTGCTTACTACCTTATATTAATTTTAGGAAATTGTGCTTACTTTTTTGCTAATGGAGAGCTTTGTTGCACATCTCTCCAGTTTTGATATCATTACATTGGTTACCCATGCCATTCAGAATTGATTTTAAAATACTGCTTATGGTTTACAAAGCCTTAAATAATCTTATTCTATCCTATATTTTGGAATGCCTTTCACCTTACACTCCCAAGTTTTAACCTTAGATCTTCAAATGAGTGTCTGCTTATTATTCCAAGAGTTAAACTTTAAAGAAGTGATAAGGAAGCCTTCTGCTGTTACCTAAAATCTAGAATAGTTTACTAATAGAAATTTGCCAGGCTACTATGGTGGAGCATTTTAAAAAACTGATAAAAACCCAATATTTTAACATGGCTTTCTTATAGCTATATTTTAGTGTATGCTTGTAAAATTTTAGTGTATACTTGTTAAGTTATATGTGCATTGAATTATCATTTTCATCAAGGCTCCACAATCCACTAGTTTCTCTGCTGTTCTTTTTTCAGTTTTCTGTGATGGCGTTCTGCGCCACCACCACCTGATCAATGCACCATACAGTCCCTACATTGATAGACTGAAGGCAGTACCCCAGATGTCCACATGACCATCACCATCAAATTCTTCCACGTAAAGCCTGAAAGCCATAAAGACTGATTTAGATCATTTATGTTAGGTAGAATGCCCAGTGGGGGCTGGATGGTCTCTTGGCCTTGGAAACCCAGCAGATTTTGTTGTTTTCTCCGACCCATCTGAAGTTTTTTTTTTGTTTGTTTTTTTTTCTGTCCTCTTGGTCATCTGACTTAGTATTGCCTATTGTTTATATTGTTTTATATAAACTTTTCTTTTCTTCATATTGCAAAGCACTTTGAGCTACAGCATTTGTATGAAAATGTGCTATATAAATAAATGTTGTTGTTGTGAAAAAACAAAACATCTGCAGGAAATTGTAAAAATTGCAACCAAATGTGACATGTGATTTCAGTAGAAACTTTTTGCTTCACTGCTTTCTGTTTGGATACATCAGTCCATGAATTCTAAATTCTGTATAAATTAGCCTTAAAGCACTTCTGTTAGCTGGAGTTGGAAAGACCGTCCTAGTTGGTATTGTGTCAGAGTACTTAATTTCAATATGACATTGCTTGAAATTTGCATGTCTCAGAGTAAGACTTTCTCCATAAGATATAGCAATCTTTGCAACAGTGTTAATGGTTTCAGTAAGCCATCCATGGGAATGTTGAATCAAAATATGTTATTAGGCAAGTACAATTTAAAATACATTGCTTCTAGTTTCACACAGATGGCACACTATGAACATTAGCACTGCTGCATCAATATTAAAAAAAGCAAAATATCATACTTAGCCCTAATGTATCAATGATATCATGATGAAAAAAATAATTGTAGTATTCTACTCTATCACCCACCCAAACCCAAAAGATATGCTAAAGCAGTGATTTAATGGTTAAAAATATAGTCTGTTAGATTTACAATGAGTCTTTTTTAAAAAAAAATATATATATATATTTTTCCAAATAATCAATTCACTTATCTCCTGAGCTCTCCTCCACCAGTGCACCATTTCTTATCACATTTGGGTAAAACGTAGAAACCAGCATGGAGTTACAGTAGATGCCAGTTATTTACAAATAATAATACAAGTACTTACTTCTTTTATTTTACTTACTGCATTTTACATATAGTACTTTACTTAATTACAAATACCTTGAGCATGGGAAAAGTGCTATGTAAATAAAAAGTATTATTATTATTACATACATCAAACTACTAACTATATGCAAAACGCATTAGTTTACCACACTGCCAAGGGCCACAGGGGTGACAGAACTAATTTTTAAGACATCTGGATAAAAACTGCTGGCCACTGTGTAATGACACAGTTTCTACTATTTGTTGTGAGGTAGTGCTAGAAGATGGCAAAAATAATTTAAATATAGTTGCATTCAATAGCCATGACAGCAAAAACTACAAAGAGAAGCAAAACAATATGTTTTGGATAGAGTAATTTGACATTCTTATGCATTGCATTATTAAGGGGTTCCTGTCTCCAAGTATGTAGATTATAAGTATTCACATTGTCAGTCTTTAACAATATGAATAAATGCATTGTGGAAAGCAGTATCTTCTACTACATTATTGTTCAACAGCTCACAATAATACACCAATTCATCCATCCATCCATCCATCCTCTTTAGCTTATCCGAGGTCGGGTCGCTGGGGTAGCAGCTTAAGCAGAGAGGCCCAGACTTCTCTCTCCCCAGTCACTTCTTCCAGCTCTTCCGGGAGAATCCCAAGGCATTCCCAAGCCAGCCGGGAGACATAGTCCCTCCAGCGTGTCCTGGGTCTTCCCCGGGGCCTCCTCCCGGTTGGACGTGCCGGAACACCTCACCAGGGAGGCGTCCAGGAGGCATCCTGATCAGATGCCGAGCCACCTCATCTGACTCCTCTCTTGCGGAGGAGCAGCGGCTCTACTCTGATCCCCTCCCGGATGACTGAGCTTCTCACCCTATCTTTAAGGGAAAGCCCAGACACCCTGCGGAGGAAACTCATTTCAGCCTCTTGTATTCGCAATCTCGTTCTTTCGGTCACTACCCATAGCTCATGACCATAGGTGAGGGTAGGAACATAGATCGACTAGTAAATTGAGAGCTTTGCCTTACGGCTCAGCTCTTTTTTCACCATGACAGACCGATGCAGAGCCCGCATCACTGCAGATGCCGCACCGATCCGCCTGTCAATCTCACAGTCCATTCTTCCCTCACTCGTGAACAAGACCCCAAGATACTTGAACTCCTCCACTTGGGGCAGGATCTCTCCCCCAACCCTGAGAGGGCACTCCACCCTTTTCGGCTGAGGACCATGGTCTCGGATTTGGAGGTGCTGATTCTCATCCCAGCCGCTTCACACTCAGCTGCGAACCGATCCAGAGAGCTGAAGATCACGGCCTGATGAAGCAAACAGGACAACATCATCTGCAAAAAGCAGTGACCCAATCCTGAGTCCACCAAACCGGACCCCTTCAACACCCTGGCTGTGCCTAGAAATTCTGTCCATAAAAGTTATGAACAGAATGGTGACAAAGGGCAGCCCTGGCGGAGTCTCTCACTGGAAGCGGGCTCGACTTACTGCGGCAATGCGGACCAAGCTCTGACACGGTTGTACAGGGACCGAACAGCTCTTATCAGGGGGTCCGGTACCCCATACTCCCGGAGCACCCCCCACAGGATTCCCCGAGGGACACGGTCGAATGCCTTTTCCAAGTCCACAAAACACATGTAGACTGGTTGGGCAAACTCCCATGCACCCTCAGGACTCTGCTAAGGGTGAAGAGCTGGTCCACTGTTCCGACCAGGGCCGAAAACCACACTGTTCCTCCTGAATCCGAGGTTCGACTATCCGGCGGACCCTCCTCTCCAGAACCCCGAATAGACTTTTCCAGGGAGGCTGAGGAGTGTGATCCCTCTATAGTTGGAACACACCCTCCGGTCCCCTTTTAAAGAGGGGACCACCACCCCGTCTGCCAATCCAGAGGCACTGTCCCGATGTCCATGCGATGTTGCAGAGACGTGTCAACCAAGACAGTCCTACAACATCCAGAGCCTTAAGGAACTCCGGGCGTATCTCATCCACCCCCGGGGCCCTGCCACCAAGGAGTTTTTTGACCACCTCAGTGACTTCAGTCCCCAGGCTCTGCTTCCTCATTGGAAGGCATGTTAGTGGGATTGAGGAGGTCTTCGAAGTACTCCCCCCACTGACCCACAGCGTCCCGAGTCGAGGTCAGCAGCGCACCATCCCACCATATACGGTGTTGACACTGCACTGCTTCCCCTCCTGAGGCGCGGACGGTGGACCAGAATCTCCTCGAAGCCGTCCGAAAGTCGTTCTCCATGGCCTCTCAAACTCCTCCCATGCCCGAGTTTTGCCTCAGCAACAACGAACCGCATTCGCTTGGCCTGCGGTACCTATCAGCTGCCTCCAGAGACCCACAGGACAAAAAAGTCCTATAGGACTCCTTCTTCAGCTTGACGGCATCCCTCACCGCTGATGTCCACCAACGGGTTCGGGGATTGCTGCCACGATAGGCACCGACCACCTTGCGGCCACAGCTCCGGTCAGCCACCTCAACAATAGAGGCACAGAACATGGCCCATTCAGACTCAATGTCCCCCATCTCCCTCGAAGCTACTTCTGACAGGGGACTCTGCCAGCCGTTCCCAGCAGACCCTCACAACACGTTTGGGCCTACCAGGTCTGACCGGCATCTTCCCCACCATCGAAGCCAACTCACCACCAGGTGGTGATCAGTTGACAGCTCCACCTCACTCTTCACCCGAGTTTCCAAGACATATGGCTGCAAGTCCGATGACACGACCACAAAGTCGATCGTTGAACTGATGCCTAGGGTGTCCTGGTGTCAAGTGCACATATGAACACCCTTATGCTTGAACATGGTGTTCGTTATGGACAATCCGTGGCGAGCACAGAAGTCCAATAACAAAACACCGCTCGGGTTCAGATCGGGGGGGCCATTCCTCCCAATCACGCCCTTCCAGGTCTCACTGTCATTGCCCACGTGGGCATTGAAGTCTCCCAGCAAAACGAGGGAATCCCAGAAAGTATGCCCTCTAGCACCCCCTCCACAGACTCCAAAAAGGGTGGATACTCCAAACTGCTGTTCGGTGCATAAGCACAAACAACAGTCAGGACCCTTCCCCCCACCCGAAGGCGGAGGGAGGCCACCCTCTCGTCCACCGGGGTAAACCCCAATGCACAGGCTCCAAGTCGGGGGGCAATAAGTATGCCCACACCTGCTTGGCGCCTCTCACCGGGGGCAACTCCAGAGTGGTAGAGAGTCCAGCCCCTCTCAAGGAGATTGGTTCCAGAGTCCAAGCTGTGCGTCGAGGTGAGTCCGACTATATCTAGCCAGAACCTCTCAACCTCGCGCACTAGCTCAGGCTCCTTCCCCTTCAGAGAGGTGACATTCCACGTCCCAAGAGCCAGTTTCTGTAGCTGAGGATCAGACCACCAAGGTCCCCGCCTTCGGCCACCACCCAACTCACACTGCACCCAACCTCCTTGGTCCGTCCCATAGGTGGTGAGCCCATGGGAAGGAGGACCCACGTTACCTCTTCGGGCTGTGCCTGGCCGACCCCCATGGGTGCAGGCCCGGCCACCAGGCGCTCACTATCGAGCCCCACCTCCAGGCCTGGCTCCAGAGGGGGGCTCCGGTGACCTGCGTCCGGGCAAGGGTAAATGTTGTCCAAGGTTTTTGTTCTTCATCGGAGGTTTGTTGAACCGCTCTTTGTCTCATCCCTCACCTAGGACCAGTTTGCCCTGGGGTGGCCCATAAACCAATTTAAGGTCTGCAACTCAGATTAAACTTTACATTTTTTAAACCTTTTAAATGTATGTTATTTACAAGAAGGTAAATGACAAAATAGAAAAAAAACACCTTCTTAAATGAGGCATACAAATTAAACTGCAAGCAGAAGCTTCTTCACAACTGTGGTCAACAGGATTAGTAAACAATTAAGATTCCAACCTGCTTAACATCACCTATAAAACCGCCAGGCAGACTAAGTTGTTCATTGCATATGCCACCAGGACATGAAGAAGAGATATCTGACTTGCTTGTTGAAATAGGTTTGGTAGGAACTGCAGTAACAAAGGCTGCTGCATTTGCTGTTTCAGTGACAAAGATGAAGTGTTTTGTCTTGGTAGAGGAATATTTTACTCTACTTTCCCCTTTTGTATTATTAATATGTAGCCTTTGTCCAAATGCCTCAAATCTCACAGACTTATCACTGTTTATAAGGTATTGTACCATATAACTTCTCCCCACCTTCCTTTCTACATTTATAACCTCAGGCAATTAGGTGTAGTAAAAGACAAGCAGGAGTTAAGTTACAATTCAAATAATGTATTATTGATAATATTCATAAATAATAACAATAGGCAAAGTACATTTGAATATTGCCAACCATACATACAACTTGATAAATGGTGATGTGTAGTTTCAGGCGGCAGACAGACTTGTTAGTTACTTAAAATGTCTCTAGTTAAGGCTTCATTTGTGGTCAGCTTTCTTCAGAACAGGCCACATGCCTGTCTCAGTATGGCTGCCGAGCTGTGCTCTTCATTGTGTTGTCGTTTTCAGTTCATGGTGTGAGATGGTCTTTCATCAGTTTGGTGAGAGAGAGAGAGAGTGTGAGGTAAGCAAGCAAATTTGTAGGTTTTCTGTCCAACCCCTACAGCCAATAGGGTGTCATGGTACTTAAAGGCTTCTGATATAAGCCAGTTCCAAACAGCCATACTTAAGACCAATGGGGAGATAGAACATTAGAACATCTTCAACCTGCCACCCACCAAAACTATTTGTTAAGGTAAAGCGTGGCAGTTAGGCAGCCTGGCTTTGTGTGGGAGTTGACAGAGAGACTTCAGAGAAACATTTACCAAACTTGTTTGAGGCATTTCCCCCAACCCTGTTACAAAGAGATTCCATCCTAAAGGGGGGAAGGGGTTCTTAAACCATCAAACCAATGCTGTTATTATCTATAATGTATCACTAATATTACATTGCTTTGTCTAAGTTACAAATAAAGACATGCAAAATATTTATCAAGTTGTATGCAAAATTTCACATCACAAAAGCAAGGAAGTCAAATGCTTGTCACTAAGTAGTGGACAGATGTGCACAATTCTCTTGTCCATTGACAAGAGACTTGAGATGTGAGGGAAAAACAGAAAGTCAAATCAGCATCATTTCAGTGTAAATACCAATTGAAGGTAGTCTGTCTAAAGGTCTAACTAAAACTTGGGGGTGGGAGGGACACCATAAGGATAATGTTATGATACTTAAGTACTTTTATTACATCTGGAACAAACTACCAATACATGTTCCATAGTTGAAGAACAAACCCAGACAACCTTTAAGATGAATCTGAATGAGATATTTGGATAGTGTAGCCATTAGCTAAACAAGCAGGCTTGATGGACTGAATGGTCCCCTCTTGTTGGTCAAATTTCATATGTATTCTTATTACATCAATCAGATTTTAAAGGTAAAGTGTACCAAAAAAAAACATAGTCAGTGGTCCACTGAGCTTTGAAAATGACATCATTCCCCTCACTGTTAACAGATAGATGAGTACATGTATAGTATACATTAAAAGGTGTCCACATAGCTGTTCCTTAATAGTGAATGATTGTGATAGCTGTTATGGTAAATAAATACCAATAAAAACAAATGCACTCTTCTTCTGTACCTCAACAAAAGCAGAAGCGCAATGGTTTAATGGCAGAAAGTGAATGATCTTGTCCTTCTGTGTTTTGAGAATGTCTTCCAGCTTGGCAGTGAGCTCATAAATTGGATATAAGTGGTTCATGAATGGTTTGAAGGGTATGTCACTTATGTATTCCACATGGCCAACAGTCACCAGATGTCAGCTTATGGGTGATTCAGAAGCACTGACTGAGTTTTCAAATACTCTCATTAAAATGATGGAAGGTCTTATGGAATAATGGCATTAGAAAATTTTGTGATGTTTTAACATCTTTTTTTAAGACAACTTATACATAACTGGCTGTTATGTCAGATACCTGTATGTTCGAGTCCTTTTTTCTGTTTTGTGTTAGAGTCTATTTAGTCAGAATAGTGTACAAATTACAAAACAAGCCTGTCCATGAATCCAGTCCATTACTGGGTGCCCTTGTGCACGCAGCCCTGTGGGCTCATTCCATGTCAGTTTAGAGTCACCCTAGTAACTTAACCTGCACTTCTCCACTTAAGGGTTATCTTTCATGCAGGGTTTATTCTCTGGCTTAAGTATATATTCCTTTAAATATTATTTATTATTTGTAGGTTTTGTTATTATGCAATTTTCGCTCATATTGTTGTGTTTATTTATAATTTATTATATAAATATTGTGTACTGAAGTTACCCCTTGTGTACTGATTGCAGTAGTCATTTTGAATAGAGATGGAATCAGAAGATAGAGTGTTAAAAAAAAAAAAACAACTAGCTAAAGTCAAGACAAGATTTTCTAAACATAGTCTAGGACGTGAGACAAAAATATTAAGTACACAATTGTAGCAAGAATGCCAGAAACTAAAAATAGTGAGTCAACCCAAAACTTTAGACATCAGTCTTTATTGAGAAGCAGAAAAGAGTTCAAAACCAGAGATTATTTTAAATACTCAAACAAAACATGCTAGTTATTAGATTGTATCCACAAACTTGGACAATACACGCTTGGTGCTGAACAGTTTATGTGTTGTCGTGCTGATGTCATTATGACCTCTGGTAGCCGTCACTAACCTGTGAATGCATCCTTAACTACGGGTGCTCAGTATGGAGGCTCTCTTAGTGAAAATAAGATGACATCATGGAAGAATGTAAACTGTAAAAATGAAAGATAAATGCCAGGTCACGACACGCTGTAGTTTGTGGATGGAACCCCAAGAGGCAACGCCACCACGATGTCACTACTATGGGACCATCTCAGACTTTATACTAATGTTGGGGGAAAAAGTCCGAGCAGAGCATCATTGACTGCAGAAGAGTGCATATCTTTTGAGTATTGTATTTTTTTTTCTGGTTTCTGGATTTTTGCTACTGTGTTTTTATTTCTGATTTATTGACTAAGGATTGGACTTCCTTGCCATTTAAGGCATACAGTTTTTTGCCTCTTTTTGGTCTTTTCCTCATTATTGCTTTATAATAATGCATTTTTGTGTTATTTTTTAATCTTAATTTATATAAATCTTCATTGGCCTTGTTCTTTTAAAGGATATGTTGGGTATTTTTCAAGCTGAAGTTTTTTTTTCCACAAACATGGTATATATGTATTTGCCACGCAAAATTGTGTACTAAAGTTATGTGTTTTCTATAAATGCAAAAAAATACATAGCCAGTCCTGGAATTTTATAAAGGAAGCTATGGGACACAGAGCTCTATCAGAAAATAAAAGCCTTAAAACTTACCAAATATGACCACTTTGAAGCAGCACAAGTTTCTGTATAAAAAAAATGTTTGTGACAAATGTTTGTGACAACGAAAGGGATCTGGAATTACAGTTAAACCTTGATTGATACCCGTGAGGGGTCAGGAACGTGGCCGTGATGGATAAGAGAAAAGACGAATAACAGAACAGCTACTTTAAAAATGATATACAGTAGATTAGTTTAGCGAATAGTCATATTTATTTACAAAACAAAACTATATTAACAAAATATAATATGGTTTTATCAAAATTAATTAATTCATATAATATAGTAATGACCAGCTGAATAAGCAAATACAACTCAGAGGCATTGGAGTTTTCTATGTTTTACTTGGAGTCTTTGTTCCATAAGACATGGTCTTATACGCTGTCATCTGGGTAACGGAGCACTCCTCCAAAACAATAAAAGAAAGCTGTCCTTACCAATCACTTTATCTCCTGCCACTTACATTCTTTTTTTTCTGTATACCGCAGACACATCTAGTTATATCTCCTGACTCCAGAAATCCTTCACCCAGTCCCATAACATTACCGTCAGTGGTTTCCATTTTCAACACATTTTTCAATTTTATCATTCACTCTTCTTCCTGGGCAGCATGGTGGTGCAGTGGTAGTGCTGCTGCCTCACAGTAAAGAGACCTGGAGTTTGCATGTTCTCCCCGTGTCTGCGTGGGTTTCCACTGGGTGCTCTGGTTTCCTCCCATAGTCCAAAGTCATGCAGGTTAGGTGTATTGGCGATCCTAAATTGTCCATAGTGTGTGTTTGGTGTGTGTGTGCCCTGCGGTGGGCTGGCGCCCTGCCTAGGGTTTCTTCCTGCCTTGCACCCTGTGTTGGCTGGGATTGGCTCCAGCAGACCCCCGTGATCCTGTGTTAGGAAATAGCTGGTTGGACAATGACTGACTGACTGTTCTTCCTACTCCATAAATTGAAGCAATACTTCAAACACTTTCGCCATTTTATAAATGTTTAATAATTTCAATTTTTATGACAATTCCAACACCACACACATACGTTTATTGGCCATAAAAATGTATAGTAGATTAATCACCAGGGTGTTGAAGGGGTCCGGTTTGGTGGACTCAGGATTGGGTCACTGCTTTTTGCAGATGATGTTGTCCTGTTTGCTTCATCAGGCCGTGATCTTCAGCTCTCTCTGAATCGGTTCGCAGCTGAGTGTGAAGCGGCTGGGATGAGAATCAGCACCTCCAAATCCGAGAGCATGGTCCTCAGCCGGAAAAGGGTGGAGTGCCCTCTCAGGGTTGGGGGAGAGATCCTGCCCCAAGTGGAGGAGTTCAAGTATCTTGGGGTCTTGTTCACGAGTGAGGGAAGAATGGAGCGTGAGATCGACAGGCGGATCATTGCGGCATCCGCAGTGATGCGGGCTCTGCATTGGTCTGTCGTGGTGAAAAAGGAGCTGAGCCGTAAGGCAAAGCTCTCAATTTACCAGTCGATCTATGCTCCTACCCTCACCTATGGTCATGAGCTATGGGTAGTGACCGAAAGAACGAGATCGCGAATACAAGCGGCTGAAAGTAGTTTTCTCCGCAGGGTGTCTGGGCTTTCCCTTAAAGATAGGGTGAGAAGCTCAGTCATCCGGGAGGGGCTCAGAGTAGAGCCGCTGCTCCTCCGCATCGAGAGGAGTCAAATGAGGTGGCTCGGGCATCTGATTAGGATGCCTCCTAGACGCCTCCCTGGTGAGGTGTTCCGGACACGTCCAACCGGGAGGAGGCCCCGGGGAAGACCCAGGACACGCTGGAGGGACTATGTCTCCCGGCTGGCCTGGGAACGCCTTGGGATTCTCCCAGAAGAGCTGGAAGAAGTGGCTGGGGAGAGAGAAGTCTGGGCCTCTCTGCTTAAGCTGCTGCCCCCGCGACCCGACCTCGGATAAGCGGAAGAGGATGGATGGATGGATGGATAGATTAATCATAACAAAAGAGCTATTAAAACACTGTGGTTCTGGGGAAGAATACTACGCACTAGCACAAGGGAAAGTTGTTCCAACGTGCAAAACTCGCGTCATACTGCATGCAAGTAGTAGTAGTACAATAATGCTAAACCGTATGCACCTGTTCGCCGCTGCTGTGCTCTTAAATCTTCCACTGCTGCTCAGTTTTCTGCTCTTTTTAATTATGAAGTGACCTCACAGCCCTCAGTGTCTTCCAATACTGAGGAGTTAACCCTTCAATTTAATTCTGTTTGCCAAACTGCTCTGGACTCTGTGGCACCATTAAAAAACAGGCAACCAAAGCCCTGCTCTGAGCCGTGGTTAAATGCTAATACCCGTACATATAGATGGGAGTGCAGGAGAGCTGAGCGGAGGTGGAAGAAGGACAGGTTGCAGGTTTCTTTTGAAATATTGAGAGAAGTTGGTGGTGTTATCAGAAAGTTTTGAAAGCTGCAAGATCAAATTTTTTTTCAGAAGTTATTGGCTCTAACTCTCATAACCCCCGTGTACACAATGTACACATTGACTTCTGTACTTAATATTCATGAACCTGTCTTTCTGGAAGCCTCTAGGGACTCTTGCGATAAATTTCTTTACTTTTTATTGAAGAAGGTTGTAAGCACTAGGGCCTTCATTTCACCACCTTCTCATGATCCAACCATTTTAATACCCTGTTTGGCTGTGTTTGATCACTTCGAGCCTCTCACTGTCGCCTTTTTAAAGCAGCTGGTTTCCAGTATGAAGCCGTCTGCCGCCCCCCTTGATGTTGTCCCTCCTCAACTTCTTAAGGAGGTCTTTTCTACCTTGGGTCCTTCTATTCTTACAATTATTAATAGTAGTTTAACCACTAGGGTGGTGCCTAAAAATTTTAAACATGCTGTTGTTCAACCACTACTGAAAAAAACAGATATGGACTACTCTGTTATGTCTAACTTTAGGCCTATTTCCAAGCTACCTTTTTTGTCCAAACTCTTGGAAAATGTCATCTATACCCAACTGAAGTCCTTTCTGGACGAACATACAATTCTGGAAGTGTTCCAGTCTGGGTTTAAAACTCACCACAGCACTGAGTCTTCTCAGTTAAGGGTTTTTAATGATATTCTTTTAACAGTGGACTCTGGCGACTGTGTACTACTTGTGCTTTTGGATTTAACAGCTGCCTTTGACACGATAGACCATGTGATCCTCATCTCCAGGCTGGAGCAGTGGGTGGGCATCACAGGTTTTGCTCTCCAATGGTTTAGGTCTTATCTCTCAGATAGAAGTTTTTGTGTCAGCATTGATGATTTTACTTCCACCTCTGTTGCCCTCCGCTGGGGGGTACCACAGGGCTCCATCCGGAGACCTCTTCTGTTCTCCTTGTACCTGCTGCCACTCGGTGCTATTTTTGGGAAACACTGTATTTCCTTTCATCTTTATGCAGATGACTGTCAGGTTTATTTCCTTCTGAAGTGCCAAGGTCCATGTTCTGTCCAGCCCCTGCTTGATTGCCTTATTGACATAAGGAGTTGGATGGCATTAAATTTTCTAAATTTTAATGAGAACAAGACAGAAGTCATGCTATTTAGACCCAATAGCACCAGTGGGACCCCCTGCATCAACCTTTCCACTGTGGCTCAATTTGAGAAATCCATGATCACAAATTTAAGTGTGAAAATGGATTCCACTTTAAAACTTGCTAGCCATGTGAACGCAGTGGTAAAATCTTGCTTTTTCCAGTCAAGGCGGCTGTCAAAAATCAAGCCTGTTTTGTCTAAACGCAACCTTGAAACAGTGATGCATGCTTTTATAACATCTCGCCTAGATTACTGCAATGCGCTTCTTTTTGGAATTAGCCAGACTTCCATTGCTTGCCTACAGCTGGTGCAAAATGCTGCTGCTTGATTTTTAACTGGCTCAACAAAGCATGAGCATGTTACCCCGATTTTGGCTTCCCTTCACTGGCTTTCAGTTCATTTTCAAATCCATTTTAAGATCCTTGTATTTGCTTTTAAACCATTTAATGGTTGTGCCCCACTTTATTTGTCGGAACTGCTGCACCCTTATGTACCGTCTCGCCCTCTCAGGTCAGCAGACCAGATGCTTTTACTTGTTCCCAAGACACGATGCAAACTCCAAGGTGATCAGGCTTGTTCAGTTGCAGCCCCAAAACTCTGGAATGACTTGCCGTTACATGTTAGGCAGGCTCCTTCACTAGCTGTCTTTAAATCCTATTTAAAAACACATTTTTACTCTCTTGCTTTTAACCCAGTGTGATATGTTGGCTATCTGTATACTTTTTATTAAGAATCTTTTCAGTTCTTATGTGTTTGTATGTTTCTGTTTCATTTACCCTTCAGTTTTATGTGTCTGATATGTTGGGTTTTCTTTTTTTTATTGTACAGCACTTTGGTCAGCCTTGATATGTTTTTAAAGTGCTTTATAAATAAACAAATAAATAATGGGTTGGCGCTGGGGTGCCATATGTTTTTTTTTGAAGTTTTACTGTATTCTGAAATTTATGCTAGCCTAAACTTTAAATTTAAACCTCTGGCAGTTTACTGGTTGCGTTTTCTCCATTTTAGGTCATTCATTGCATTATTTCAAAGATTTAAATTTGAAGAAAAACTGTGAAAACCGTGGTATTCTAAAACGTTTGACTGGTAGTGGGTGTGTGTGTATAGATGTGTGTATATATATAGTGATGCGTGAGTCACTGTCTTGCACCTCAAAACACGAGGTTGAGTCCCAGTACTTTAGCAAAACCAGCTTTATTCAGCTTGAAACAGGAACAACAGGGTTATTTATTGCAGCGGGAGCTACCACTTTCCTATACACAGACACAGCAAATGGGCATAGTCAGGGCCAGGTCAGTGACCAAGTTATATTGTTCCATGTATTTATAATGTTCCTTGTATCACCCATTGGTGACAGGTGCATATAGCGCGATATCAATTGTCTCGTAGTTGTCTCCAAGGGCGCTATAATGTAGTGCTGCAAATCTGCAGTTGCCTCTGCGATGGATAAGCAGTCCTCCACAGACGTGGCAGTTGCACTTCGGCGTCCCGTCCCACTGGGGGGGTGGTGGTCCTAAAAGAGTTCAGAAACCTCATATCCCCTCCTTAGCTTTGTCCACACGGGTGTGGGCAAAACAATCATCCAAGCCAGGCTTGTCCAGGCGGGAGAGTACATCAGCATTGGTGTGTGCAGCTCCACTGATGGTGGCAAACAAAAAAGAGAAACCCTACAATCTAATAGACCACCAAGTGAGCCGGGCACTTATATCCTTCTGTTTGTACAGCTACTGAAGTCGGGGCGTGGTCAGTCACCAGGGTAAACCGCCGTCCCCAGAGGTAGTAATGAAGGGCCTCCACTACCCACTTAATTGATAAGCACTCCTTTTCAATAGTCGAATAATTACACTCCCTGGGTAGCAGCTTTCTGATGAGAAACAGGATGGGTATTCTTCCCCCTCAAAACATTGTGAGAGCACCGTTCCTAAACCAAAAGCACTTGCATCCATTTGCAGAATACATTCCTTTGAAAAATTTGAATTGCACAGAACTGCGAATGAGGATAAAGTGGCTTTTAGGTCCGAGAAGGCTCTGTAACAGGCGTTGTTCTAGACAAAACTACTATTCTTTCTTTTTGCCCTTTGTCAGGACAGTGTCCCGATGTGCAAAATTGGGAATGAACTGCTTGTAGTATCCCACAAGCCCGAGGAAGGTACCAGCCTGCCTCTGTGTTTCAGGATGTGGATATGCAAGCACCTCCCCTACTTTGTCCATTTGAGGCTTGAGCAAACTCTTCCCGATGGAATATCCCAGATAATGGGTTTCTGACATACCCAGCCTGTACTTCTTAGGTTTAACCTTTAACCCTGTCAGCTGTAAACTGTCAAGCACTGCCTGAAGATGGACAAAATGAGATTCCCAGTCATTACTGAAAATGATAACATCATCAAGATAGGCATCTGCATTGCAGAATTTGGGACATAGGTTCTAGTCCATCATCCGCTGAAAGGTCAACGGTGCACCATGGAGACCAAAAGGGAGCGCCGTAACTCAAACAGCCCGCTTGGAATGGCAAACGTGGTCTTCTCGCAACTGGACCCCTCCAAGGGCCCCTGCCAGTAACCCTTTGTGAGTTCAAGGGTGCCCTACCCAAGCTTCTCCAACAGCTCATCCACACATAGCATCAGGCATGCATCAAACTGGGAAATCTTTTTCAAATGCCTAAAATCAATTCAGGCTTTGAGAAAAATACGATTGGGCTCTGCCATTCGCTTTTGCTCAGATGAATAACACCTAACTGAAGCGTCTGCTGCACTTCTTCATGTATCACCTTCTTGTCATCTCTGGCAGGTGATACGGGGCACCTCTACAGTAATACCAGGCGGAGTTATGATCTTGTGTTCTGCAATTGTTGTCCGGACAGGCACGGCCGAAAAGACGTCAGAGTTCCCCCTGATCACCAATTAGCAATTCTGCTTTCTGAGTGTCGGTTAAATCCTCACCTGCAGCAATTTCCTTCTGAGGGACCACTGCAGACGTGACCATGACCTTCCATGGTTCATGCCACTCCTTCAGCAGGTTAATATGCAAAATCTGTATGGGCTTCCTCCGCCCTGGAATCCTAACTTTATAATTCACATGGGATATGTGCACTTCAATGACTGCCGGACCCAACCACTCAGCCCGAAATTTATGTGGATTCCGATGAAATCAACACGAGCACCCAATCCCCCTTCTTAAAGTCGCAAAGTTTACTTGTCTTGTCGTAATCACGTTTCTGCGCCTCCTGCTCACGCTGAAGATATTCCACCACAATTGCAGACAGGGTCGTCATGGGCGACTCATCGAATCATTTGTTTTAGGGTTTTATTAAATTGTTCAGTCGGGCCATTCATCTGCAAATGATAAACCGTGGAGTGTAACTGCTTAATTGCAAAGCTTTCAAATAGCTGCTTCATGATGCGAGACATAAAGGTCATTCCCTGATCAGTCAAAATCTCGCAAGGGATACCAATATGTGTGAACATTTGTGAGAGTGCTTTTGCAACAGAGCGGACTTCCGCTCACCGCAACACAGCCACTTCTGGGTATCTTGTGGTGTAATCTACTAATATGAGCATATACTGTATTGAAAGCCATTTTTACTCCTGGGAAGTGGGCCAACAATATCTAATCCCACCCTCTCAAAAGGGACGTCGAAAATAGGCATTGATACAAGGGGTGCCCTGGCAGTCTGTGAACGGAAACTATTTGACAGTCGGGATAGGTCTTACAGAATTACTCCACATCCTGGCCCATATTCACCCAATAAAAGCGTTTTAAAATGTGATTCCTCATCTTTTCCGCGCCAAGGTGACCTCCCAAAACGTGATTGTGAGTAATTTTTAAAACCTTCTCTCTATGCTCACTTGGCACTACCAACTGCTCGATTCGCCCATCAACCATGAAATCAGAAATCACCAGATACAGAAAACCATCCTTAAGTAAAAAATGTGGTGTTTTAAAGTTCAGGTACTCTCTTTCCAGACAGTAAGAGTCATTTGCAACACTGGCTGGTGTGACTGCAAAATCCAAGTTGCTATCGATGAATAATTGTCTAATTTATGTATCACTTTGGGGTTTAGCATAAGTTGAGATATTAATCAGAATTTACTATCTACCAGTTTTTGCTTGACTAAACACTCATATTGCGGTTTCTTAATCAAGTATATGTTAAGATATACTGCATGTAAGTGCTGTACATGAATCTATTGCCATATGTATGTCTTACACAATCGGAGTACAGCACTATTTAACAATATTGTGGCAAATAGACACACTCAATTATTAACAAAAGCAGGTTTATGTGATTTGTTTTTACAGTATTGTCAGAAATGCAACTATTGCAGAAAATCACTGCAGCTGCCAATAGTTAAATTGGTCACCAGGACACAAACACCAGGCAGCATCTGTCAGGGCTGGTAAAGAAACTCTGCACCCACTTTCTGTGAAGAGCCCTCATTAACAGAGATCCTAAAACAAGCACTACAAGCTGTTTTAAGGCGAACATGGAAAAAAATGCAATTGAAAGTCTGTTTTTAGATGCAGCGTGGCAGAGCATTCTAGGATGTCAAATCCCCCTAACACTACAGCATATTAAGTACCTCTATGTATTAGTGTTTTTTTTTTTGTGATATTAAAGTCACATTACTTGGAGGATGACTATTCCATTTCAGAGTAAACAGGTGATTTAATTCAGTTCTGTTTTTATTAAACTCAAAAACCTTTTTTCCTAATGTGGTCATACATGCTTATCTCACAAGATAATGGAACTGGAAAACAACAGCTGAAAAAGATGGAGATTATAATGCAAAATTGTATTAGGCTGAAAGCTGGCTGAATATCAGATTTAAAAAGCCAATAAGGTTGTGCTTGAAATTATATAATCCTACTGTGACATTTTCATATTTCCTATGTTTTGTTAAAAAAACAAAGAATTTATTCACATAATTTTATTCACAATTTGGAATGCTGTCTTGGAACTTCCCTCTTCTTAACATTAGCTTGTTTAATATATGGCACCATTGGATACACTAAAATGAGACGTTTATACCTTTTTGTATAAATGTTTTACTGCCTATTTACTGTACATAAATAAGTACTCTATATATGAGTGCCAGTGTTGTATGGTGTTGAATATCCTATGCAGTACAATACTCTATATTTGTAAATCTGTACAACACTGAGACCCTGTCTTGTTAGAAGGACACACTATAAAAATAAAGTCAAAATTTGAGTTATTTTGCATTTTATTAAATGGTTCTTTTGATAAAAAGGCAACAATAAAATATTTGTGTTGTGCAGAAAATGCAAAAGAAACAAATGTCGGGTGTTTTAAACATTTCAAGCTACTGAGTGGCCTTAAGTGTGTCCTTAACAAAGGAGGAGCTGGATTAAATTGAGTCAAATGAACAAACGTTTCAAGTTTCACGCACATTGTACACCCACTATAAGCCGAAAAGGAGCTTCACTGACCCCTTTTTTCCCTTTAAGATTTGAACTTCCTTTCTCATTCTTTCCATATTCTAATTACAGTCTGTCTAAGGGAAAGGAAACCAAATAGGTGGAAAAAAAACACTAACTGCTCTGCAACATGAGGAAGCTGAAGGTCAGTCCTGCTCATCACTGGGGACTCTCATCACTTTCTCTATTAAAAATGCATGAGCAAAATTCAAATAACTAAAAAAACACTTAGCTTAAGAAGTGTCAAGGCTTCGTGCCTAGATATTGTGACAGGAACAAAGTCTCAGTGGCAGACCCGTTCGCCACTTGAGGACAAACACACACCACTGTAGGCATGTTACAAGCTATTAGCACAAAAACAGATTATTAGAATTTATGATTTCCTGGGAATATTCTTTATCAGTGTTCAAAAAATGTAACCCTAAGAGTTTTTATCATTTTTGCATTACAAAAATGATATAAAAGAAAGTCTACAGAATTTTAAGGCTGTTGTCCTGTGCTGCTATGATGAAAACTACGTTTATAAAGTGCCAGGAGAAGAGGTGTAATCAAAGGCTTAATCCAAGGTCAAGACCAAAAAAATTAACAGAAATAGTGCCAAAGCTCAAAATGTGAAACTGCAAATGAGGTCAAAAGATGCACCAAGAGATCTCAACCAGATAAAAGGAAACACATAGTTTGCAAAGAGAGTTGTTATTTGGGTTGTTTATTCACAATCTCAGATAGGGAAAAGAGTTTTGGGGTGACCTTTTATCTTGTCACACTAGAGATGTCACACAGAGTGAATTTCCAGGAAGAAACCCAGATGAGAAGTTAATAAAACCCTCAAGATAGCAGTGTCCAAAATAGCATTCAGAATGTTGAAATTAGTTTCAAATATGTTCTTTCAGGTAAACCCAAAACTGCTCAGTTCACTATGACTGCTCCCATACATGCATTTAATCAATATATGCATTTTTTGGATCTTCATCATAAATTTATTTTTGTTAAGAGCTTTTCATTGAGGGTTGTAACACACTTACAGCTGTACTGCAAATTACATAATGTGAACAAATAAAAACAACAACATTTATTTATATAACACACTTTCATACAAATAATGTAGCTCAAAGTGCTTTACATGATGAAGAAAAAGAGAAAAAAAGACAAAGTAAGATTTAAAATAAGACAAAACTCATTAACATAGAATAAAAGTAAGGTCCGATGGCCAGGGAGGACAGAAAAAACAAAAAAAAACTCCAATAAAATGTGCAGGGGTTCCAGGTCACGAGACCGTCCAGCCCCTTCTAGGCATTCTACCTAACATAAATGACCTCTATCATTCCTCATTTCATTCAGGGTTCTATGATGACGGTCACGTGGCCTTTAATTCGTCAAAGTAGGAACATCACGGTGCTTTGATTAGATGGTGGTGGCGCAGGTCGCCACCACAGAAAACCGGGAAAAGAACAGAAGAGACAGTAGGGGTTAGTACGGATTTTGGAGCCACCATGAAAAATAATGATAATTAATTGAATATACAGAGCATCAGGATTAAACTAAAATGAAGTTAAGAGAAAGCCATGTTAAAGTAATGTGTTTTCAGCAGTGTTTTAAAGTGCTCCACTATATTAGCCTGGCGAATTCCTATTGGCAGGCTATTCCAGATTTGTAAAAATACAAATTAAGTTAAATTGATGGACAGACAAATGATGACAGCATAAGTCTATTAATTATATGATTGAAGGTATATCTCCAGTTGGTAATGGAGAGGACGAAAACAAACTCCATTGGAGACTGGAGCAGTTAAAATGTGTTCTCTGAAGTGATGAATCTTGCTTCACTGTCTGCCACTCTGATGGATGAGTCTAGTTTTGGCAGATGCCAGGTGAATTTTACCTTTGAAACTGCAAAGTGCTACTGTAAAGTTTGGTGGAGGAGTGATAATGATTTGGGCTGTTTTCCAGGGTCTGGGCTAGGCCCCTTAATTCCAGTGAAGATCACTCTTAATGCTACAGCAATAAAAGACATTTAGACAATTGTGCACTTCCAACTTTATGGCAACAATTTGGTGAAGGCCCTCTTCTTTTCCAGCATGTCTGTGCCCCTGTACACAAAGCCTGGTCCATAAAGACAAGGAGGACCTCAAGTGGTGTGCACAGAGCACCTTTAGGATGAATTGGAATGCTGATTGTGAGCCTGGCCCTCTTGTCCTACATCAGCACTTAACCTTACAAATGTTCATTTGGCCTAATGACTCACAGACAAAGAATCTTTTGAATAGAATTCATAGACAAGTGGAGACTGTTATAGCTGCAAAAGGGCATCGGTCAACTCCATATTCATGCCCATAGTTTTAATAAGGGATGTCCAAGAATGTCATATAGGTGTAATATTTAGGTGTCCACAAACATCTGGACTTATAGTGTGCATTTTATTTGTTTTACCTAGAATTCTTTTAGATAGATAGTTAGATAGATAGATAGATAGATAGATAGATAGATACTTTATTAATCCCCAAGGGGAAATTCACATAATCCAGCAGCAGCATACTGTTACAAAAAAAAATATTAAATTAAAGAGTAATAAAAATGCAGGTAAAAACAGACAATAACGTTGAATAATGTTAACGTTTACCCCGGGTGGAATTGAAGAGTCGCATAGTGTGAGGGAGGAACGATCTCCTCAGTCTGTCAGTGGAGCAAGACAGTAACAGCAGTCTGTCGCTGAAGCTGCTCCTCTGTCTGGAGATGATACTGTTCAGTGGATGCAGTGGATTCTCCATGATTGACAGGAGCCTGCTCAGCGTCCGTCACTCTGATGTTAAACTGTCCAGCTCCGTGCCTACAATAGAGTCTGCCTTCTTCACCAGTTTGTCCAGGCGTGAGGCGTCCCTCTTCTTTATGCTGCCTCCCCAGCACACCACCGCGTAGAAGACGGCGCTCGCCACAACCGTCTGATAGAACATCTGCAGCATCTTATTGCAGATGTTGAAGGATGCCAGCCTTCTAAGGAAGTATCGTCGGCTCTGACCTTTCTTACACAGAGCATCAGTATTGGCAGTCCAGTCAAATTTATCATCCAGCTGCACTCCCAGGTATTTATAGGTCTGTACCCTCTGCACACAGTCACCTCTGATGATCACGGGGTCCATGAGGGGCCTGGGCCTCCTAAAATCCACCACCAGTTCCTTGGTCTTGTTGGTATTCAGGTGTAAGTGGTTTGAGTCGCACCATTTAACAAAGTCTTTGATTAGCTTCCTGTACTCCTCCTCCTGCCCACTCCTGATGCAGCCCACAATAGCAGTGCCGTCAGCGAACTTTTGCACGTGGCAGGATTTCGAGTTGTATTAGAAGATGTATATAGGCTGAACAGGACCGGAGAAAGTACAGTCCCCTGCGGCGCTCCTGTGTTTCTGACCACAATGTCAGACCTGCAGTTCCCGAGACACACATGCTGAGGTCTGTCTGTAAGATAGTCCACGATCCATGCCACAAGGTGTGAGTCTACTCCCATCTCTGTCAGCTTGTCCCTAAGGAGCAGAGGTTGGATGGTGTTGAAGGCGCTAGAGAAGTCCAAAAACATAATTCTACAGCACCACTGCCTCTGTCCAAGTGGGAGAGGGATCGGTGTAGCATATAGATGATGGCATCCTCCGCTCCCACCTTCTCCTGGTATGCGAACTGCAGAGGGTCGAGGGCATGGTGGACCTGTGGCCTCAGGTGGTGAAGCAGCAGCCGCTCCATGGTCTTCATCAGATGTGACGTCAGAGCAACAGGCCGGAAGTCATTCAGCTCACTAGGACGTGATACCTTTGGGAATGGGGTGATGCAAGATGTTTTCCAAAGCCTTGGGACTCTCCCCTGTTCCAGGCTCAGGTTGAAGATGCGCTGTAGAGGACTCCCCAGTTTCAACGCACAGGTCTTCAGTAGTCGTGGCGCTACACCATCTGGACCCGCTGCTTTGCTGGCACGAAGTCTCCTCAGCTCTCTGCTCACCTGCGCTGCTGTAATTGTGGGTGGGGATGTCTCTCCTATGCTGGTATCAGCAGAAGGATGGTTGGAGGATGCAGTACTCCGAGGTGAGTGTGGGTTAGGGTGGTCAAACCTGTTAAAGAAGTTGTTCATCTGGTTTGCTCTCTCCACGTCTCCCTTGATGGTGGCACTCCACTTCGAGCTGCAGCCAGTGATGAACTTCATCCCATCCCACACTTCCTTCATGCTGTTATTCTGCAACTTCTGCTTCAGCTTTCTCCTGTACTGCTCCTTCGCCCTGAGATGGACTCGAGTTCCTTCTGCACGCCTGAGCTCATGCTGATCACCGCCTTTAAAAGCCCTTTTCTTCTGGTTCAAAAGGCCCTTGATGTCACTTGTAATCCATGGCTTGTTGTTAGCATAGCAGCGTACTGTTCTTACTGGAACTACAATGTCCATACAGAAGTTGATGTAATCAGTAGTGCAGTCAACAACCCCCTCAATGTTCTCACTATGTGACCTCTGCAGGATATCCCACTCAGTAGTTCCAAAGCAGTCTCTCAGAGCCTGCTCTGCCTCAGGGGACCACTTCCTAAATGAGCGTGTGGTTGTAGGTAGCGCCTTCACTCTTGGTTTGTAGTGAGGCTGAAGCAGAACCAGGTTATGATCTGCTTTCCAAAGTGCAGGCAGCGGGGTGGCGCTGTATGCGTCTTTAACGTTTGCATACAGTAGGTCAATAGTCCTATTTCCCCAAATGTTGCAATCCACATACTGGGAGAAGGCAGGTAATGTTTTGTCCAGCGTCACTTGGTTAAAGTCTCCAGCGATTAGCACAAGTGCCTCAGGGTGCTGTGTTTGTAATTTAGCAGCTGCGGAATGGATGACATCACTCGCTATCTCCGCGTTCGCCCGAGGAGGGATGTAAACAATAGCAACAATGACGTGTCCAAACTCTCTGGGCAAGTAATAGGGACGCAAACTTACGGCCAACAGTTCAATGTCCCTGCAGCAAGTTCTGATAAATATGTAGGACCCAGGCTGTTTAATGCTTGATATGTAAGTTAGCTCTAACTTTAACTGGAAGCCAATGTTAAGAATTAAAGACAGGAATTGTGTTCTAGCTATAGTAATAATTATTGCAGAGGTATTTTAAATTAACCAAAGTCTGCAAATGGAACAATTTGAGCAGCCTTGGAATGATGCATTGCAGTCGTCAGTCCTGCTAGAAATCAATGCATGAATTAACTTCTCAGTATTCTCTATACTTAGGAAATGGTTTTAAAGATAAAGTGACAGGGCAATTTACTGTCTGTATAACTCCCACCTATTGTGCCAAGGAGCGGTAATGAGAGTTCAGGACTGCAGCAAGAAATTTTGACACACCAATTGGGTCATTCCTTTTATTTGTCCAAAGACGCAAAATAAAGAGTAAAAGAACTGAAAAAAGCACTGGCTAGCACATGTCCATCCTCGGGAAATTCAAAGAGAAGATTGTAAGTAGGTCTGTCTGTTTTTAGTGCAGATCCATCTCGCGGGTTACTCTGGCCATAAGTGTTGCCTCCTTCCAGGATGCTCGGTAATTTATGACTGCAGGACCACAAGGGGCGGGGCTAAATGCCTTCACCAGTCAACTTCTCGGTACTGCGGCGAAACAAGGAGATGATAGTATTAGCGGCAGCACCCCCTCTTCTTTCTGTAGGTTATTACATACCTCGAATGAGCCTGCGGTGTGGTACTCTGATGCGCAGGCATAACACTATAATATAACATTTCTTTTTTTTTCCTTTTCCCTTTCATCCAGTCTTTCAACATGATAAACTTATTAAGGACACAATAGGTGACACGTCATTTGCCTAGAAGGGAAATTAAAACTGAGTAAGATCTGCATACAAGTGAAAGCAGAAATTATGTTTTGTAATGATATCTTCAACTGTGGCATGTAAAGTTGAAACTGTACTATACACCTTGTGAGATACCGTATCCAGTTTGAGTCTATAATCCATGTATGCTGAAACTGATTCAATAAACGTGAGCTAAACTATGCAGTTACAGTGCTTGTGAGCCTAATATAGTTTTGATAGAACAGAGAGGTCAGTGGTGTCAATGGGTAATACATTTGATTTTAGAAATAGTTACAATTTCCTGTCCTCTTATAAACTTAAAATTTCACATAACCATACTATTTCTTACAGGATCAATTTAGTGATGCCAATTAACTAAACACTTGTGTTTTAAAATGTTGCAGAAAAGAGGACTACTTGGAGAAACCCCTCTCCAACATAACACTGTTCACACAAACAGTGACTAGACCGATTATGAAACCCTACTCCCTAGACTTTTGAGATGCCACACACAACAATGCCACTATGCAAAAAAAGCACCCTATATTACATATCATGTCTGACATAAAAATGCATATTTTCACAATTTTCTGGTGAATGACTTTTATTACTGGATTTCACTTGGGTGTTAGTGGTATCACTGAATTTGTCTTACAGTGGCAAAATGGTTAGCCCAGCTGCCTCTAACCTTCGGAGTTCAAATGCTCGCCCAGGAGTGAATGACCTCAGAATAGCAAAGTATAAAATCAAGGAAACAAAAAAAGAATGAACGATGAACAGAATATTCAAATTATTTCTCCTGAGTTCCTGCGTAATGCAAATAAGCGGATATTCTTGAGAATTCTAAGAAAATTATGAACTAAATGCATGACTCTCACCGTGTACTGAATGTAAAGAGAAATAAACCTCCCACGTTAAGGAAGTGCATTAATACTAACAGTGAAGAACAGAATGTAATGAAGCCTCAGGGATCAATAATTAGTCATCACTTGCGACAGATGAAGAGGGCACACAACAAGCTGTGTGAAATTAGTTTAAAAGTTTAGTTTACAGTTCATTTTTCCATGTTGTTTGAATATACACACTTTATAAAGTGATGTCCTGTATTTTATGCTGGAAAAACATAATAATAATTTATTTACCTTTATATATTTGCTTTAAAAAATTTTATTATTTAAAACATATATTGATGTAAAAAAATGTAGGTGCACACTCTGTCACTTCTGTGGCCTTGTAAATAGGGAACATATAAATAATTACTTCTTACTCCTCACAAAGTCCTAAAATAACATAATTTAGCCTCAAGTAACAAACAACACTAACCACATTTTGTTGTTTATTCAGCAACAAATAAGTCACCATGTAGAGCTTACACTGGCAGCAAAAAGTGAAAGATGGAACCAAATCATGGATGTATTCATACATGATGTAAAATGTAAACCCCACATTGTTTAGCATTAGATCAAGTGGCATTTTTAAATTGCCCATGTGAGTGCCCCATTAAGTGTGTATATTCCTTAATACTACTCAAACTAAGCTTTCATCCACAGACTGCCTTCTTTTTCTTACCAATGTATTTTAATAGTTTAGAATTGTCAAAACTATGTTAACATGAACTAATTTCATCCAGTTGGTCATTATTTTTTATGTACATGTATTCACGCTTGACAATATGTAAGAGACCTCAGTAGGAATCTATCATAAAAGCTTGACAGGTGGAGGATATTATTATGTATATAGTGCTTTATTATTATCCAGATTGCCACCAGGTTATCTAATTGCATATTTGTCATGTTTAGTCATTATATTATTAGGCATCATTTGACTTGGGTTTTGATATGTTTCATGTCCTTATATACAATACAGTATATTAAGCATATGCGGTATGCATATTCTAATTTATATATATATGTATAAACATAAACAGTGCCTATAAAATAAGTATTCACTGCCTTTGAAGGATTTAATTTGGCTTTTTTTGAAAGAAAAAATGTCAAATTTAAAACATCTCTGCAAAGTGGTCTAAATTGATTTTAAAAATAAAACATGCCAGTACACTCAATTAGGTCATTTCAGCCCTTCCTTGGTGAATTTACTGGTATGTTTAGGGTCATTGTCATGTTTCAAGGTCCTCTTTTGGGCTAAGCTTCAATCTTCTGACAGATGGTCTAAAGCACCCTCTGATACATTCAGTGGATTATACGATTGTGATGTGGCAAAGCAGCCCCAAACTTTGTGATCAGATTCTTCTGTTTAAATGCTGTTATTGGTTTTCGTCAAACAGGTCTTCTGGTACTGTGGCCAAATTGCCTCAGGTGTCCCGGTGTCAGGTAATGGTCTTTGCCTGCTTGCAAACATTAGTCCTGCCCTGATGTTCTTTATGGGGTGCAGAGGTTTCCTCCCATGTATATCTATTTTGTACAGCCTCTTTCTAATGGTACACTCATGTACATTCACATTAACAATGGCAAGAGGTTACCTGTAGCTCCCGTGATAAAATTCTGGGGTTCTTAGAGACTTCTTTCAACATCTTGCTTTTGGGATAAAGTTGCAGGGACAGCTGGGCCTGAGCCAATTGGAACCATTTGTAGATGGTCTTCCTTACGGTGAAATGTTGGATTTTCATTTGTTTAGAGATTTTTTTAAATTCCCTCACAGACTCATAGCGATCTAGAACCTTCTTTTTGAAGGCCTCCCAGATAGCTCTTTCAGCCTAGACACAGTGATAATACACTTCAAGAACAAAGAACATGCCAAACTATATTTTGTTTTCTCAAGGTTTCTCAAAAGTAAGAATATAGGTTTACCCTAAATCATGCTCAGGGCTTCTCTCACTATTTTTATGTATCTAGAGTAGAAAAGCACTAAAGCTAAGGCTATACAGGCTATATCCATCTCTTTGCTAATATATGGCTCGTGTTGGGCTTCTCTCTTTACTGTGGATTAAACGGAATGCAGAAAATGTATTTGACTGGCAAACATGAATAATAAGTTTTAGTTCACTTGTACATTCAGTATATATGTTTCATTACAAGTGTTTTAAGTCCCAACGCAGACTTGTAAAATAATCTGGTTGACTTAATAGGCCATTTCATTCTTGCATAAAAGAAGTTAAACCTCTCTACTACTACACTTCATAACTGTGGAACATCTCAACACCCTGCAAAAATCTTGGTTAATAGTTGTTATAGTTTCTAGTTTTGATTAACTACAAATGAGATCAGACAAAAAAGAACAAAAGAATAAGATAAAGGATTAAAACACTTTTGGGACACCCTACTAGTGACTTTATAAGCTTCCGCATTCATTTCAAATCACATTGTAGACAGGGGGATTGACATTATTTGTTTGACTGAGACCTGGCATAAATCCGAGGTATACTCAGTTTCAACGAGTCCTGCCCTACTGGGTACACCTACCTCGAAAAGGCCCGTAGCTTTGGACGTGGCGGAGGTCTGGCTGTAATCCATCGGATAGGTTTGCAATTATCTCTTCTCCCCCTTCCTAAATTCTCAACTTCTGAATGCCTGGCAATTAATTGCAAAGAATCCACTTTTTATAACAATACTTCTTATTTACCGACCACCAAAACAAACCCTGATTTCATTACGGAAATGAATGAGCTACTCGCATCTTTCTGTACAACATCATCAAATATACTGATTCTTGGAGATCTGAACATTCATGTGGACACACCCTCTAATTATTCTGCTGCCCAGCTCTTAGAGCTCCTGGACTGCCTAAATCTGAGGCAACTTGTCAAGGTCCCCACTCACAACAAGGGCCATACCCTCGATTTAGTCATTGCATCTCTGACCTCCAAGTATTTGATCTGGGTGTTTCCAATCACAAAATTGTCTGAATGGATTTACCCACATATTCACTATACTCTAAACCACAGCGCTGTATCTGCTTCAGGAACTTGACTAATATAAATGCTGACATTAAGAACTTTTCTATTGCTCCACACCTTTCTTCCGTCAATGAATTAGTCGATTATTACAACAATGGGCTCCAGAACATCCTTGAGACCCATGACACAGTTAAATCACGAGTGGTCTCTTTTGTAAAATCCGCCCTGTGGTTTACAAGTGAGCTTCGACAGATGAAAGCAGCTAGGCGAGCCCTTGAGCGCTGTTTTTGTTGCAATCAGTTTAACGGTCCACAAATTAGCTTATCGGGAACACCAAAAAAACTACTCCAGAGCACTGACCACCGCCAGATCTCAATACTATTTAAATTTAATCAACAACAGTCCTGAAAATTCCAAACAAATTTTTTCTGTCATAAATCATTTACTCAATCCTCATACCTATGCCTGTAATAATTTCACAGAGGAGCATTGCAATAATTTTCTTGAATATTTCACCTCAAAGGTAGACATCATCGGCTCCTCATTGTCTGTCTCCAGCCCTCCATTGCAGGATGTTTCTACATCAAAGCTAATGGGCTGCCTTTCCCAGTTCCTCTGTACCACGGTTAAAGAAGTTGATGACATCATACAGAGGATGAGGCCTTCAACGTGTTCATTGGACCCTTTTTCCTACTCCTCTAGTAAAAGCTAATGTATCAGACGTAAGCCCTCTTATTGCTGATATCATTGATCACTCTGTCCAGAGCGGCTTAGTCCCACTGCCCTTGAAAATCACAAAAATTACACCGCATTTAAAAAAATCCTCTTTGGCTCCTGAAGTGATAGCAAACTATCGTCCGATCTCCAACCTTCCATTTTTGTCTAAGGTTTTGGAAAAGGTTGTTTTGTTCAGCTTCAGGATCACCTGAATTCAATCTGTTTGAAAAATTTCAATCTGGTTTCCAAACTTCTCACAGTACAAAGATAGCCCTGGTCACAGTCACCAATGACCTCCTGATGGCTGCTGACCAGGGCTGCCCATCACTCCTTATCCTCCTGGACCTCACAGCTGCATTTGATACGGTAGATCATAATATTCTCTTTCATCATCTTCACTATATAATCGGAGTTTCTGGCATTGCTTTGGAGTGGTTTGAGTCCTATCTTATAGATAGGGCTGAGTATGTGACCTTGGGGAATGCTAAATCTCATACCCACACTGTCACCTGTGGAATCTCACAAGAATCAGTCCTTGGGCCGACTCTTTTTAATATCTATATGCTACCCCTGGGTCACATCATCCGCAAGCATGTAGTTTCATTCCACTGCTATGCCGATGATACGCAACTCTATGTGAGACTGGATTCGACTTCTGTTACACCTCCATCCATCCTATCCTCCTGCTTGGATGAGTTTGAGGCCTGGATGTCCAAGAACTTCCTCAAGCTGAACAGCACTAAAACTGAAGCTCTTTTAATTGGTACCCCACATCAACTTCGTTCCTCTGTAAATTGTATTTCCTTTTCTGACCGTACCATTACCCTCTCCCCTTTTGTTACAAATCTGGGTATCAAGTTAGACTTCCATCTGTCATTTGATACACATGTCCATCACCTTTGTAAAATTGCTTTCCTTCATCTCCAAAACATAGCCAAACTCCATCCCTGCCTCTCCCTTTGTGATGCTGAAAAGCTGGTTCATGCCTTTGTTTCATCCAGGCTGGATTATTGTAATGTACTCCTCATCGCGATCCCCAACAAATTCAAAATAGTGCTGTAAAAATGCTGACGAGGGTGCGGAAATACAAACGTGTTTCACCAACCCTTCGGTCACTTCATTGGCTCCCTATCCAATGTATTGAGTACAAAATCTGTCTGCTCACTCATCAGTGTATCCATGGAAATGCTCCACAATATCTGAAGGAACTCCTTATACTACAAACCACTGCAAGAAACCTCCGTTTTGCAAATACCCACCGCCTTCGCCCCCCTGTGACCAAACTTCATACAATGGGTGACCAAGCCTTTTCAGCCGCTGCACCACGGCTCTGGAATGGCCTACCCGAGAGCCTAAGAACACAGCAGACTGTGGGCTGTTTTAAAAAACAGCTAAAGACTTTTCTATTTAGGGAAGCTTATTAACAAATATGCTAAAATTATTGTTGTTTTATCTCTGTTTTTATCTTGCTTTGTCTTTGTTTAAACTTTTTATGTAGCACTTTGAGATTTACTGCTAATGTAAAGTGCCCTATAAATACAATGCATTATTATTATTATTATTATTATTAAACCATCATTGCATAGAATGTAGTTAATGCAGTATATAAACTAAAGAAAAATTGTAAATATAAGTAAGTGATATATTGTAGTCTTTCAAACATAAAAGACATAGGTCCAACATGCAATAATACTTTTTATCAGGGAGAACTGGCTTGTAAAATGCAATAAATATGAAAAGAATAAATACTGAATTGTGCTGTATTTTCATGCAGGTCAAAAATGATATTAAAATTAAAATAGAAAAATCCATAGTAAATATACTGCCAGATGCTCCCTTTTCATTTGTAATCATCTGATTGGACTTAACCCCAACTAAATCTTTCTCTTCCTTGTTTAATTTGTGAACTTTTCTGTAATGCTTACATTTATTCCAAATCTCTTGACAATGGATTGTCTTCAGCATGTATTCCTTGTACATTTTCCTGAAATTGAAAATCTGGGCTTATGTGTAAGATCAAGAACAGGATGTTGATTCTGTAAAATACAGACTACAAGTGATAAAGATACATAATGAAAGTGCAATAAAACCCTGATTATCCATCAGGGGTCGGGACTGAGGCCGTGACGGATAAGACAAAAGATAGATAACAGAACAGCTACATTAAAAATGGTACACAGTAGATTAGTTTAATGAATAGTCGTATTTATTTACAAAACAAAACTATTTTAACAAAACAAAATATAGAATTAACAAACTTAATTAATTAATATACTAATGTAACAACCAGCATAATAAGCAAGTACAACTCAGAGGTACTGGAGTTTTCTATGTCTTACTTGGAGTCTTTGTTCCGTAACAAATGGTGCCCTGTCTTATACGCTGTTATCTGAGTTACAGAGCACACCTCCAAAACAATAAAAGAAAGCTTTCCCTACTAATCAGTCTAACTCCTGCCACTTACATTCTCTTTTACTCTATACCGCAAACACTCCTGGTTATTGTCTCTTGACTCCCTACTCAAAACTTCCTTACCCCGCACCTTCCTTTTTCTCCTAACTTCCCCTGTCACTCATCTCCACTAAGAGGCCTGCCTGCTCCTTACAGAACAGAAGCCCTCCACCCAGTCCCATCACTTACAGCATTCGGTCCACCCTTTCTGCTCCTGTACAGTGCTTCACAAGCTGCCTGAACAGATAGAAGCAATATTTGAAACACTTTTTTGCCATTCATAAATTTTGGCGAAAATTCCAACACAAAACTCATACGTTTATCTGCCTTAACAATGTATAGTAGATTAATTATAACAAAAGAGAAAAATTCCGAAATGCTATTAAAACTGACACTGCTGTACTATACAGTAGACAGTAATAGGTAGATGCTGGCATGCGCAATTTTTTTTTTTTGGCCATAATGGTTAATTGAAACTGAAAATAAGTTAATCGAGTGACGGATAATTGAGATTTTACTATATTGGATCTTAAACACTTTTAAACTACTTTACATGCCTCAGCCTCAGAACGTATGCACTCAAAACTCATGAATGTACACTCAAATAAAGTAACAACTGTATCATTAAATTTAACAGTGATACTACAGCAATTGGACTTATCTGCAGAAACAAGAAGAATGAATTTTGGAATTCTGTGGTAAATCTGATTCAAAATGTCAAGAGAAAAAAAGCTTCTTGTGGACTTAAGGATACGCAGAGGAAGTCACATTGAGATCATAGCTGATGTATAACCAGATCAAAAGTATTATTGGCTTCAGTTTCTGAGGGTTAGAGATCTAAAGCTTATAACCACAAAGGTGAAGTCATCTGGAAAAAAATAGCAGAACCCCATCATGAAAATTGATGAGTAAATATGTTTTTATCATTGGGCTCACTGGTGGGATGTTAAACGGCTGTTCAATGTGATTTTCATATCTCATTAAAACATCTGATGTATACTGGTGAGTAAAAGACTGGCATAACTCCATAAAGCAAGAAATACTGCTTGTCTAAACAGCCATCTTTGTTTTCAGCTTCCTAAAAGCTCTTACAACACTGGCTTTAGAAAGCTTTTTAAGGCCTGCTATGGTGACACTTGCAAGGTGAGGTGTCACCACCAAATCATTGCAGTCTCCAGGGGATCATAAATTTACAAATAGCAAAATTTGCTCATTATCACTGAGCAGTCTGCTTTGGCAGAGGATGCTGGCAGTGCCCTTGGAACAATGCTGCACATATCAAACATAAGGGTAATAGCATAGATAAATTAATTCTGGAAGCAAAGAGGTTTCACACCAGTGCATAATATTAATGCCAGCACAGCACTATTTACTGTTGTATTTTATATTGATCTGTTGATAATGTCTAAATTAAATAGCATGAAAATTATAAGGTGCTGCACCAGCATCTGAACATGTACAGTAAAATATTTGGCTTCATCAGTAGTGATAAAATGACCTTTGAACAGCTGCTGCAATATGAAATACCTGAATTTTCTATTGAGATGAGAATATTATTCACTTGGTTAAAAATGGCAAATACAATAAAATAAAAACAGTAGTAGGTATTATGCTTAGTCTGGAACTTTTAAAACTTAAAGCAAGTATTTGTGGTGTTTTTCAGATCTATTTTGGGGTTTGAAGTATACGGATTTTAATTTGAGAATGGTTTTTGGGAATGAAAATTGAATTCACATAGTTCAAATATTTTCACATTTTCTCCCAAATGGTATTTTGTTTTTAAAGGGGCATCTCCATTTTGTGGAGGTTGCCACAATGTCACTAGGGAAAAGGACTTGAATTGCATGGCATATGATGTCATCACCACACCGGTATACAGTGCATCCGGAAAGTATTCACAGTGCATCACTGGTTACACATTTTGTTATGTTATAGCCTTATTCCAAAATGGATTACATTCATTTTGTTCCTCAGAATTCTACACACAACACCCCATAATGACAACATGAAAAAAGTTTTACCTGAGATTTTTGCAAATTTATTAAAAATAAAAAAACTGAGAAATCACAAGTACATAAGTATTCACAGCCTTTGCTCAATACTTTGTCGATGCACCTTTGGCAGTAATTAAAGCCTCAAGTCTTTTTGAATATGATGCCACAAGCTTGGCACACCTATCCTTGGCCAGTTTCGCCCATTCCTCTTTGCAGCACCTCTCAAGCTCCATCAGGTTGGATGGGAAGCGTCGGTGCACAGCCATTTTAAGATCTCTCCAGAGATGTTCAATCGGATTCAAGTCTGAGCTCTGGCTGGGCCACTCAAGGACATTCACAGAGTTGTCCTGAAGCCACTCCTTTGATATCTTGGCTGTGTGCTTAGGGTCGTTGTCCTGCTGAAAGATGAACAAGAGCGCTCTGGAGCAGGTTTTTATCCAGGCTGTCTCTGTACTTTGCTGCAGTCATCTTTCCCTTTATCCTGACTAGTCTCCCAGTTCCTGCCGCTGAAAGACATCCCCACAGCATGATGCTGCCACCACCATGCTTCACTGTAGGGATGGTATTGGCCTGGTAATGAGCGGTGCCTGGTTTCCTCCAAACCTGACGCCTGGCATTTACACCAAAGAGTTCAAGAAATGTGTTTCTCATGGTCTGAGAGTCCTTCAGGTGCCTTTTGGCAAACTCCAGGCGGGCTGCCATGTGCCTTTTACTAAGGAGTGGCTTCCGTCTGGTCACTCTGCCATACAGGCCTGATTGGTGGATTGCTGCAGAGATGGTTGTCCTTCTGGAAGGTTCTCCTCTCTCCACAGAGGACCTCTGGAGCCCAGACAGAGTGACCATCGGGTTCTTGGTCATCTCCCTGACTAAGGCCCTTCTCCCCTGATCGCTCAGTATAGATGGCCGGCCAGCTCTAGGAAGAGTCCTGGTGGTTTCGAACTTCTTCCACTTACGGATGATGGATGCCACTGTGCTCATTGGGACCTTCAAAGCAGCAGAAACTTTTTCTGTAACCTTTCCCAGATTTGTGCCTCGAGACAATCCTGTCTTGGAGGTCTACAGACAATTCCTTTGACTTCATGCTTGATTTGTGCTCTGACATGAACTGTCAACTGTGGGACCTTATATAGACAGGTGTGTGCCTTTCCAAATCATGTCCAATCAACTGAAATTACCACAGGTGGACTCCAATTAAGCTGCAGAAACATCTCAAGGATGATCAGGGGAAACAGGATGCACCTGAGCTCAATTTGAACTTCATGGCAAAGGCTATGAATACTTATGTACATGTGATTTCTCAGTTTTTTATTTTTAATAAATTTGCAAAAACCTCAAGTAAATTTTTTTCACGTTGTCATTATGGGGTGTTGTGTGTAGAATTCTGAGGAAAAAAATGAATTTAATCCATTTTGGAATAAGGCTGTAACATAACAAAATGTGGAAAAAGTGATGCGCTGTGAATACTTTCTGGATGCACTGTAAAGGTACACTTCTGGATTATCCAAGATTGTTCAAAACTCCTTGACAGTCGGCATGTGAATTATTTTGGTTAGCTTATCCTGGTAAAATAACTTTAGGCTACAGATTTCAGCTTCTCATTAGGACTATTGTTTTGGGCTTGATGACAGATCATTTTGACTTCACGGTTACAATCGCTTAGAATATTTATTGATGTCTCCTTTTGTGGTCCCTTATTACTACTAGTAACATCTCCTTGGCAGAGCAGAATTATATAAAATATATTTTTTAATTAAGACATAAATGTTACTTCAGGTGTTTGAGACAAACAACAATCTGCAACTTTAAATTATGCAGAAAGCATTTGTTTAAAGAAGTTCCTGAAAGTCATGTGGCATACAAATCAGCCTCACAGCTTCAGAGATTTGGGTTTTGTTCAAAATTCCATGTGAATGAAAATGTCTGAAAGTATAGGAGAGTAATACATTTTGGTTTTGGCTTACTGTAATACAGTCTAATTTAATTTGTAGACTATTATCATTTTTTGCAATTGTTTATACTTTTTTTTATTATTTTGGTGACACCATTTTATCACCACATTTTTGACATTTCTCACATGATGGCAGCCATATCCATAATTTTTACGTTCATATGCCTGTGAAAAATTGTGTCATAGATTCCTGCCTATATAAGATGTTGGTATGTAGCTCCTTTCAACTAAGCTTTCAGATTCACAGTAAAAACAGACGACTTAAGAGGCACAGTAGTTAGGGACAATTAAAATAAATTAACTAAATGGACAAACCAGAAATATTAGTGGGCAATTTAGGTCAAATAATCTTTTACTGAAAGAACTGTTTATCTTAGACCCAATTCTTAAACGTTCAGTTGAAAAAGGAAAGAATTATCAGAAGGTGAAACATCAAGTGTTTGTTCAAATCTGTGTTTTGTAGTTTGCTTTGTTTATTGTAAATCTGGTCATTTTTCCCCACCTTCTCATCTGTACTATATTTATGTTTTTTAATCTTATTGTTAATTTTGCCCCGCTCCCTTACTTCACTAATTGTTTCAATTAAGGCCCAAAGGTATGGTGTGTCAACCTAAATGCCTCAACTATTTGCTGTAGCATTAGTTAACTTTTCCTGGCTCGGGTTGTTTGGCTCTCTTATTGAGTTTTGTTGGTGTTTTACTATTTTTATTTGGATTTTCTGGTTTTGGTTTTTGACTTCGTTTTTTCCTCTTACCGATTAAAATACCTTCTTTTGGTTATCCTTTGCCTTGATAATTTGGTGTTTAGAATTTAGTTTGTATTTCTTTTAAATTTTAGTAATTATTTTCTCTAGAATCTTGAATTTTTTTACGTAGTTTCTTTTGAATATTTTTTAACATGTTAAGTTTTGGGAGATTTCCTTATTTAATTTAATAAAAGAAGTGGTTAATAGGCTAGTTAGTTGTGTGTCAGGGTTTTGCTGCTTGTACAATAAAAACATACATTTGATTTGAGTCTGTAACAGCCAGTGTAAATGTATGGTACTTGTAAAGTTTAGCTTTTTTTTTTTTAAATTTAGTTTCATTCTCTCAGTTGCGTTCATGCTCCCATGCTCCCCGATCTGACACCGCTATTTTCAAATAAAGACATGCTATAATGGAGGTAAACTCAGATGAGGAATTAGGGTTTTATGTCTGAGAAAGAGAACAGAATCCCTGCCCACAAGAAACGTCCATTCACATATAAGAACAACACAGCTGCACCAGGCATTAAGGCGAAAGATGTCACCATTTGGATGCAGCAACAGTTCAAAAGTAAAAGTAATTCTTTTGCTCTTACATTCATTTCTAGATTTTCCCCTCCTGACAGTCACTCACACTGGCTTGTTATTGACTCCAACATTGCAACCTCTAAATCCCTACCTAATCTTCCTTTTGCTCAAATTAAAAGCCTGATCTCTAAATTCAGGGCACCTACTAGTTTATTGCATGGAAACTTGGCACAAAGTTGAAAAGAAGCCAAGCCCTTGCCATTGTTGGCATTTACGCACCCCAGTCTTCCATTATTTGACTTATTATATTGGTGGAAATCCCATTTCTTTTCCATTTTGGTCAAGTTGTGGCATGCAGACAGTTGGAGATATTTTGATTTAAAAAAAACATTAATTTGCTAGATTACATACAGTATAATTTTTTTAAAACTTGGATTGGAGATCCATTTTGCCATTAGGAGCAGCTGTCAGAGGAGTAAAAGAGAAAACTATACAAAGAATACAAATTGAAGTGACCCCTCTCAAGGGAAATTTGGAACATTAAACTAATCTGTAAATGAAGTGGAATGGAATGTTTCACTGTTTTTAGACAAATTAATTTGCAGATTCACCAATTCTTTTCAATGGGAGAGTTTGAAATCTCAGATATTTACATAATGTACTCTCTATTTAAGATATCTCAGAAAAACTGAACTTTCCTGATAAATTTCTTTGAAGAATAAGTGTGCTAAATGTATACAAAATCTGTCCCCTGGGAGCCGAATTGTCTCATGCAGAAGGGACAGGCAGACTGGCAACCATCTTCATTACTTTTTGCACTATATGTGAACACACATAAAATTGGCAAGTTTTCAGAGAGTACTGGAAAATATTTGCTAATATGAGAGAAGAGGTTTCTCTTGACTTGAAGAGAGGGTGCAGCTCACAAGACATTGGCCTGAAACTTGCTTCCTGTTGCATAGGTCCATGCATTCTCTAGAAGGTGTACATGAGATTTTGCATAGCCTTTGTTTTAATTGTGGATCCAAAAAGTTGGATGCCAGACAACTTTGTCAAGGAGAAATAAAAGCAAAAATATATTTGGATTTGGCAGCGTTGTTTCTGGCTTTTACCATAGTTTCAGTTTGACTTTGTCATTGATCTGACCTTAGATCTGCTCTTAGATTTTCATTCTAAATTGTTACCTTTGAAATTCAGTTTTATGATCACTATCTCTTTCTCAGTTTTCCTCTGGACTGCTTTTTGCAATGCAAGGTGATCATAACAACAAGCTGCTACCCAACCAGGAAATAACTGGCTTTAGAAGGATAAAGCATTGCTATTTGTTAGGCAGGTGTCAGAGCAGGTTTATGTTTTAATTAACCGATTGCTGCAACCAGAACTAAAAACAAAACTTGAAACCAAAATTCAGAAAACGAATCTAAATGAAGTAAACCTAACCAACTATCCTTTCCCTCATTAACACTAGTCTTTGCTAATCATAGAGTCCAGGAGTTTCAAGCCCACTGTGCCCACAGTCCTCATTGATGTTGAGGTGGTGAGGACATTCAACTATCATCTCAGTGACAGGCTTGAATGGAGTACCAACAAAAAGGCAATATACACGAAGGTCAGAGTCACGTCTGTTTCCTGAGGAGGATGAGGTCATTCGTTTATGCAGTTCACTCTTACATGTTTTCTAAGATTGGTTTCTTCTTTGGGTCTGAATGAGTCAAGAGCGGTTTTAGATCTAATTGACCTGATAACAGAAAAAGAGTGTTGAGAAATTAGTTGAACAGTTAAAAGTTTTGTTTTAAGTGCTTGTGCATTTCAGTAATGACTTTGGTACACAACAGGGTGTACAGACTTCAAACAACTCAGCAGAAACAAAGGAGAAATAGTTTCACAGTGAAACTAACAGAAAGCAAGACATTAATTAATATACATTTCTAGTTCCTTTTATGTCGAACTCCTTTTAAGTAAGCAGATGAAGATAAATCGCACAAATATTGACTTGTAACTGTTTCAGGACCTTGGACAGCTGCACTATTTTAAAATTTCTCTTCCCCTCCTAAACTGACCTTCTAAACAAGACAGCTGCTATTGCTCTGTATAAATATTTAGCTATACTTGTGCATGAGTAAAGGGGAAGATATACATTATTCATTAAGGTTTACTCCAGCAGTGGTAGAATTTTATAGAATAATGTGGTTTATAAACCACAGGTATTTGTAAACAAGGGAAGCTCTGTAACATACAGCAGTGAGGTCTGGATAGTTCACATTAAGAGAATGTATACTTTTGCATTAAAGCTCAGTAGTGCTTATATGAATAATAATTTAAGATAAAAGAAAACAGATGTTAATCTGTAACAAACCTGGAAGATTAACTAGAATTTTCAAAATGGTGTGTGCTAATCAATTTAACTTACTGAAGACTTTAAAGATCATCTTTAATCCATTTTATACTAGACTAGCAAAATACCTGCGCTTTGCAGCGGAGAAGTAGTGTGTTAAAGAAGTTATGAAAAAGAAAAGGAAACATTTTAAAAATAATGTAACATGATTGTCAATGTAATTGTTTTGTCACTGTTGTGAGTGATGAGTGTTGCTGTCATATATATATACACACACACACATATAAACATATCTACATATACACATATCTATATATATATACATATACACATCTACATATATATACATATATATACATATCAACATATATATACACATACATATACATACACACACACACATATATACCTTGTACATATATATACAGATCTACATATATATACATATCTACATATATACACACACACATATATAAATATATATATATATATATATATATATATATATATATATATACACATATTCACATATATATATACACATAAACCTTTTTAAACTGAGGGAAAATATACCAATAACTATCTGTTAAGGATCTCTTTGTATACCATGTTGTCAGTACAGCAGTCCGGTTGTAATAAGACCAAGCTGTGCACTGAGCTTACTTTTGAGAATGCAACGTATAGTTTTGTCCAGGAGGAAAGCAATGTTGCCTCAAATCAATGGCAATCTTTTGTAGGGTCTGTCCCTGAGACTTATTACTTGTCATCACGAAGCAGAGCCTTACTGGAAATTTGAGGCATTACAATTGAAATGGGAGATCAGAGGGTATAACGGTGATGCCAGGAATACATTCAGAGCGTGGTGCTCTTCTGTTTTTTTGTGAAGCAGCCTTTACACAGCTTCTCCGCTCTTTTTTAAACGAACGACATATAAAGCCATCCTTCTTCCTTCCTTTGCCAAGGAAGCTGCCTTTTTATTTAAGCCACGGGTTCTCCGCTGTTTTATTGTTCGTTTATTACGATTGTTACAGTTCAGCACTCCGGTTGTAATATGACGAAGCTGCGCAAGCTTACTCTTGAGAATGCAACGTATAGTTGTCCAGGAGAAAAGCAATCTTGCCTGAAATCAATGGCATCATTTTGTAGGGTCTGTCCCTGAGACTTATTACTTGTCATCGCGCAGCAGAGCCTTACTGTAAATTTGAGGCATTTGAACTGAAATGGGAGATCAGAGGGTATAAAGGAGATGCGAGGAATACATTGAGTGTGGAGAAACTCTAGAGGCAGCATATGTATTAACTTCTGGATTTTTCTGTGAGTATTTGGTGGTAGCGTGATGAAGTTGCTTCCGCAAGACCGCGTTAGCTGTGGAGCTCAACTCGGAGCATATTCTTTTCCTACCTTGTCAATTGTGTAATGCGTTTTTTGAACAGGTTTGATGCATGGAAGTGATCACTCGTACTGCGTTCAGTCAGTTCACGTGAGCTGCTCTCTTGTGTGATGTTGCGATGTCCATGGCTTTATTTAATGTTAGCTAAGACCCGGCACTTAAAAGTTTCTCGCTACAGCAATTTTAACTCCGTTACAAAGTGATCCAATGTCTCGTTTATACCTCGTGTCTTCTCATTAAACTTGTATCTCACGAATAAAGTATTCGGCGTTTTTCTTCAGCACTGTTTGGGAGCTTTTCCTTCTTTTCTACGTACTGCGGTCGCAGTCAGTTCACGTGATTACGTGGGAGGCGTGATGATGTGACATGCAGCTCCACCATCCGAAGGCCATTGAGCTAACGTCCATTACAGTATATGGAGAAAAATGGGTTCCAGTAATGATCATAACGCGTAGAGTTTCGAAATGAAACCTGCCCAAATTTTGTAAGTAAGCAGTAAGGAATGAGCCTGCCAAATTTCAGCCTTCTACCTACACGGGAAGTTGGAGAATTAGTGATTAGTCAGTGAGTGAGTGAGTGAGTGAGTGAGTCAGTCAGTCAGTCAGTCAGTGAGGGCTTTGCCTTTTATTAGTATAGATAAAGAAGCAATTCAAAGGTACTGTTCAGGTCATACCATATATAAAAAAAATATTTGGAAACTTGCATAAATTGTACATGTGCTTTATTACTGTTTTATTTGAGAATTATTTGGTGATGCTTTTCACAAATTGACTGAAATGATTTTTATAAGGAGGCTAATGAAGTTTTTACATTTTATGAATACATTTCTAATAGAATGTAACTTTATCGACACACTGTTCTGTATGCCTTTACATTTTTATTTTACAAGAAAATGATGAAGGGAAAGAGACAAATCATGTTAGGCTAAATGGTTTGTTCTCGTGAAAACATGTTTTATACTCTCAGATCTCTTTTTATGTTCTGCTTCTATTTGCTGCTTGATTTTGTTCAATCTGAAAAAATGAACAAGACTTGAAGATGGGCTCAATTTGTAACAGCAGTGCTATACATCCATTTTGCTCTGAATCTAGAAAGTCAATAAAACCAAATGTTTTATCACATCTTGTGTAAGCCTGGTCACGAATGACTTGCGATCAGGCTCATAATAAGGACCCTGCAGGCTAGTTGCCCATAGCGTCAGTGTATTTCACAGCCCTAAACATGAATCTCTATATGCTTCATAAAACTCCAAAGAAGATCAATATATTTTTTTTATCAAAGATCTATAAATAATACAGTATTCTTTATTGTGTAGTTTGTTGGTTTCTTTTTAAATAAAAAAAAATAAATAATGCATTTTAGTTCTGATGATAATTGGTAAAATGTAAGTAAGTTATAGATTTTTATATTTACATTTTTTCATTTTTTTTCAGCATGCTAGATGGAACTCAAATAACACAAACTGGCATAGTGGATCCTAAGAAATATTTCGAATGAGTCTCTCTTTTCCTATTTGTTTTTGGCTACATCAGCGCAGAGCCAAAAGAGTATCCATCCTCGCCAAACTACAGGTAAGATGTTCTAATATTCATTGGTTTTCACTGCACCTAGCAGTTTAAACACCAACTTGGGTGACTCTGCATGGCATTATTACTCCGCTGTAGTCCATAGACAAAACACATATCCAGTATTGGCTTTTATTTAAGAAGATATTGAAATTGATTAAAAGAATAATAACTAATTGTCAGGAATCATTATATCTGAGTAAGTTAATTAGGGTCATCAAAAGAGAAAACTGAACATTGGTGGGAAGAATATCAGGGGGCAACTGTCATAAGTAATTTGGGTCAGCAAATACATTAAGGAGTTTGGTTTATTCTTCCCTTTGAAGCCCCACTAGGCATTTAAAAATCATTCCCTTCCAGTTATCTCTCTGCATTTGAAAAACACATTTTTTGCACCCTTTTTGTAGGATAATACACTCATTAAATTATATCTTATATGGCAGGTCTATTCAGACTCCTAAATGCTGCAATACTAGAACAGAACAAACAAAGCAACATTAGAACAGCAGTAGAAGATGAAAGGTTATGCTGTAAACCCACGGTCATTTTATGCCTCATCAACAACCCTTCCCAGCATTCCCACAAGATCATCCAATCAATATGAAGACTGCAGGTAAAAAGTCAAAACAATGTGTTGTTTAACATTCCCAATTTACATATGATATTTACAAGTGTTGAGATATTAAATTGTCTTATAGTTACACAACCATGTAAGAAACAATAGAATAACTCCTGTATATGGATTTAACTGAAGTGTTAATGACTCTTTCATACATCAAAGAAGTACTGAGTATTACATACTTCAAAAAGTAAAATCTGTCCTGCCTCCCTTCTTATTTAACCTCTACACAATGGGCTTCCAGTATAATACTAGCTTGCCATCTACAGACGTTCTCTGACAACTCCTCCATCGTAGGTTGTATTGATAATGGAGATGACTTGGAGTAAAGGAGGCTGGTAGAGTACTTTGTCATTTGGTGCTGGGAGAACCACCTGTAGCTCAACATTAACAAGACCAAACAGTTGGTTGTGGACTTCTGACATGTCAAGGAGCCCCTGAGACCAGTCACCCTGGAAGTGGAGGTGGTGTAGAGGTATAAGTACCTGGGATCTACATGAATAGAGAACTGCTGTGGTCTAACAACACAATGGTGCTGTATAAGAAGGGTTAGAGCAAACTGTACTTACTGAGTTGACTTTGGTCTTTTGATGCATTCAGCAAGCTACTGGAAATGTTTTATCAGTCCATTGTAACCAGTGTGTTATTGCACACCGTGGTCCCCTGGGGAAGCAGGAATCAGGCAGTGAAAAATGTGTGAATAAACTGATCAGAGCCATCACAGGACTGTCTCTGGGCTCTGATGAGGTAGTAAAATTGGATACCATGAACAATTATGCCTATCCTCTCCAGAAGATACTTTCTTAGAGTTCTTTAAAACACAGTCTCATACCCTAACAGTGCAATCATTTGGCCGTATTTGGGGATCATTTCTGCCTGCTGCCATTAGGCAGTTCAATGCTTCCTACAAACGTCCCGTACTTCACTCTAGCTTGAAGCCATAACAAGATAGTATAGACTCAAACTACTACAGTTTTACAATATTGATTTTACTGAAGAAATTATTGTGAGTTTATCAGTTGTCTTTCTCTTGGAGCCATGTCTCATGTAATTAGCCATACAGTTACCTTCCACTTGTTGTTGCCTGGCAACAGTAATTATTTAGCCGTACATGAAGTTTGTTTTTAGCCATGGTTGTTACTGCATTTAAACAGACTTTTTTAGTTCACCACTCATATTTTAGCAAGTGGCCTATTGTTTAAAACCTTTGATTGTGCACCTCTTATGTTATGAACTAATCTTCAAATTGCAAACTGAAAAACATCCCAAAACACCTTTTCCCATCAAAATTTAAAAATGTTTAATAATTTGCATTTTAATGTTTCACTATACGAAAACCAAAACAAATGTTCAATAACAGTCTCAAAATGAATAATGCAAAAATTAACTATATTCAAAAAGGCAAACCAACTAAAGTAAGAAAACAAACATTGATACCTGATATATATCATGTTGAGCCCATCACCCAATCTTCTTGATTCCAAAAGCTAAAGCAGTACAAAAGACAATACAGCAAAGAACACTAATCTTATTAGAAGACCTAAGGGAGTCAAACACACTGTTACACATGCCATCAATGTGACAGCATACTAGCTGTGGCAACAACTGTCTTAAATATCCCTCAGGTAACTGCAGTCCTAATGACCAGAACATCTGTAAAAGTAATAATTAGGGGTGCCCAATGCGTCGATCGTGATCGACCGGTAAATCTCAAAGGTAGTGCAGGTAGATCGCGTTGCATTCCAAAAATATTTTTTTAAACGTTAGTCTATCATATATCCTCCCTATGGCATTAGCCACTTGACTGACGTATAGGGCGGCGAGTCTGAGAACTCTTTTCTTCTAACACACCGGTCATCCCACATGCATGATCAAACGCATGAGCTACTGCAAAACTCCGGCTGTGATCTAGTTAGCCTTCCAATTTATTTTGACTAAAGAAGGGATTTTGAAAAAAAAAATTGTTTGGGGAGGGTATGGGCTGGATGTGGAATTGCAAGATGATTTTTTTCTCACAATGTCACAATCGAAGTGCGTTTGTCTGATCTGTCAATCTATCATTGTTAATTCAAAGAAGGAAAATGTGGAAAGGCACTTTCGAACTGTTCATAAAACTACGAAACTGACTTCCTTCCGAAAAGCGATCTAAAAAAGAAAAAGGAGAGGGAACTAAAATCAAAGTTAATCGGACAGCCGTCATTTTTTATTCGGCTGAATTCAAAAGCTCCTTGACTGCATTATTCGGCTGTACTTATTTATGCGAGTCAGCCTTTTCTCACATGAAGATTATTAAATCCAAATACTGTAGTGACCATAACTGTATTGAATTGTTATTGTGCCATAAAGGTTATTCAGTTATGTAAGGTACAACAACATATATTTTATGTATAAAGTATACTCCGTATATATATATATATATATATATATATATATATATATATATATATATATATATATATATATATATATATATATAATTTTAATATAGGTAGATCATTTCGACCTGGTCATTTTAAAAGTCTTTAACTTGCAAGCCGAAAAAGTGTGAGCACCCCTGCTCTAACTGACTAAAAACAAAGAAAAGTAAAAAGAAATAAAAAAAAACTATGATGGAGCCTTAAGGCACTCGTAACAGATGGGCACAGAGAGACTGGCCCTAGGAGACCTGTGTTCCCCAGGTATGCTAGGTTGCAGAATCCCTCTCATGCTGCTCCCATTTGGACACCTCCAGAACAGCATGTGAGCTGTAATTCCAGTAGGTAGGAAGGTAGGTAGGAGGGATTTATTTCCTGGATGCATGTACTGTTGAGTCCAACTTAAAAAGAAGCTCCTTCACCTTGGCCAGGTGAGTTAGATTTGGTAGTAGAGTTGGTCAAAGATCACATGAAGAGTAGTAGAGTAGATAAGAGAAGCCATTGCAAAGACTTTTTATGGTATACTTCTTTTGAATGAATATGCTGTGCTTTTTATAGATGAACCTTCTCTTTGCTCTCCTACTGGTACCCTGTCACCTGCCTGTGCCATATATATTTCTTTGTCTTGTCTTGAATTAGTTTGCCTACTTTTTCTTGTTATGTCCAAGCTACTAAATGATTTGCTGTTTTATGTTTGCTTGTGACTGTCATGACATTATACTGTACTTCATCCATCCATTATCCAACCCGCTATATCCTAACTACAGGGTCACGGGGGTCTGCTGGAGCCAATCCTAGCCAACACAAGGCGCAAGGCAGGAAACAAACCATGGGCAGGGTGCCAGCCCACTGCACACCCACACACCAAGCACACACTAGGGACAATTTAGAATCGCCAAAGCACCTAACCTGCATGTCTTTGGACTGTGGGAGGAAACCGGAGCGCCCGGAAGAAACCCACGCAGACACGGGGAGAACATGCAAACTCCACGCAAGGAGGACCAGGGAAGCGAACCCAGGTCTCCTAACTGCGAGGCAGCAGCGCTACCGACATTATACTTGCTCATTTTAAATATGCCTTTGATGTTTTACTTGACTTTGGCATCTTCTCGAAATCCATGGGATTCACTTTATCATCTTGAACTGCAACTAAACATGACCACTTAGTGGCTACATTTGCATCTGCAGTCATTTTACATTTTTCTGTTACTGTTATGAAGTATTTATCTCACCCTGGAGGAATAGATGACATATTGAAAGGTAATGCTTTGGCTGGTTACCACACCAGCTAGACAGTTCTATCTACTATTGGGCCTTTTGTCTTCTTTGGTCTGGCTGTCAGCTCTTGCTCACCTTGTTGTGCTACGAAAGCTGCAAAGAAATACTGCTATGGAAGGCTATTATGGATGATCCTCTGTAACTGTTGTGCTTCCTTGATGGCCTTAAGATAGTGTCTCAGTCTGTCCTTACATGGCTGCCCTATTGTTTAATAAGATACTTTAAAAACACGTACCTGCCACAGCCTTTTCCAAGTCAAAAATGTTAATATGTACATATTAAGAATGCTGCTGTCCAATTATCTAAGCAAATGCACTAGTATTTTCAGCCTGAATATGGTTGGTGATTATAAACATGTTTAAAAAATGGGAGCAGGCTTTCCACCGCAGGAGAACCAATACAGACACTCTGGCTCATTTAAGTGATTATGTGCTTTGGAATCTCTTGTACTTGATATCTAAGTGACAGAACATTTTGTTAATAAACTCATGTGTGTGCAAAGGACTACAGATCTTCCAGCTGCTTCATTGTGTTTATCATCCACAATCTGTAGGCCTGGTAGAACAAACAAGTGCTTATTTTGAAACCCAAGATAACAAAAATGTACATACAATGAAGCAGGATAGGTTTATGTCAGTCAGGAAGATGCCTTCCTGAAAGACAGGGTTGTCATCTCAATTGATTCTTATAGCAGACATTCGCCAACTGAAAGAATCCAATGAATTTGTCTAGTAAGATTTCTGCTCTTTGTTTGACTGCAGGTAGAAGAGGAGCTTCCAGAGAAAGCAGCTGGGGGGCACCATTCCTTCCAGCCCTGGGACTCTGTCTACATAAATATTCACCATAAAATCTGTCCTTGCCCCACATTTGAAATTACGTTTCCAAGAAGAATTCACCAGTCAGTTTGCTGTGAAATTCTGGGGGTCCACAGTTCTCACTGTTGCCTAGTGACTTATCAGATGTTTCTGTATCATGGCCATTTTGCTGACCTTTCACATTGTCAGGACCATTATGAGACAACTGCAGACTAGCAGTGGCCTGGGGGCAGATGACATTGCCGAGAACAATGTGCTCTAATGAGTTAATGCGACCCATACATGGGTTCCTCTTCCCCCCTGTTTCTCTTACTTTGAAAGATCAGCTCTGGATTATATTGATATGTAAAGTTCTCCTTGAAAACTTTTGAATTCCTGGAGGGATACAGCTAGGCCACATGTTTAATAGCTGTGCCTCATGCAAATACTGAAACTTTCCACCTTACTCAAACTGAACCTGAGCCTGGAGAGCCATTCAGTCCATCGATTTTGTGTGGTCATGTAACCCCTAACCCTTTGACTTAACAGGAGGAAAGCTTGCATGACTGTCATGAATTTACAACTCCTTAATTTCTTTTGCCCTTTTGCCATTCTGTCCAGGACACCCAATATCAGCAAATAGCTCAGTCTAACGGGATTTTCTTTTTTTTTAACAATTCAGTCTCCCATATAAGGCAGATTTTGATGACTAAACTGTAGGCCATTTATTATTCAATTTGCCGCTCTCTGTGGCCACATCAAAATACGCATTTGTATGTGCGTGCATTGTCTCTCCTTGTTTATCTTTTACATTGCAGAGGTGAGCAAGTTCTGTTGTGGCGAAAAATTCATCATCAGAAGGCTTTTTACCTAAAAGTAAAGGCTATTAGGACACGGGATAGGCAGACAGAGTTTTAAGGCTTTATTGCAATAAATCAACAACACGGACTCAACCCAATTCGGCCGAATGAGACTGAGCCCTGAACATTGCCGTAATCGAAGTTTTTATAATAATTTCTTATCATTTTAACCTTGTTCAGTGAGCTCATTCTGCACCTGGCCATACTGTCTATTGTTTATTCCAGTTTCTGTTTTTCTTATTCTTGATTTGTTCTTCAACTGGGCAGATGTCCTTTATTCCATATTTAGTCTTTCATGGTGTCACTTCCTCCTCTAGCCTTTCAAGCTATACTATTATAGTGGCCTAAAGCTAAGTTTTAATTCAAAAAAAGAAATATAGTATATGCTTTCATTTAATCATTGCTTGGCATATTTGATTTGTCTTAATTTCTACACTAAAGCTAATTTCTAATATATTCTTCTAATATTTTTGCTAATGCCTGAATTTATTAAGATTTTCTCTTCATGTATTACATCAGTGTGACCTTGCTTATAGCAAAAACCATTTGTTTCCTTGCTGCTGATCCCCAAATCCAGCTGGTTTCTATACGTCAATTTCTGTTCTTTTCCAGACTAGAAATTTTGCTGTAAGCTTAAAAAACAATACAATATGACTGATTTTTAGTTAACTATTTGCTTGACCTATCTTATTTACTTAACATTCTAATGTATGCTTAATCTAATGTTTTAGAAGCTTTTAATTACTTTCTATGGCTCTTTATGTTAAATTGCTATTCTCTATGCTAATATAAAATTTTTTCTTCTACAGTTTAGGTTTGATTTATAAGTAAAACCCCATACTGCCAGGCTTTGGCCTGTTACCTTAAGTTGGATTAAACAATTTAGAAAATAGACAGATAATATGAGTAATTATAAATATTTGCGTGACTGTGCTCTATTGTAGAAAAGCATCTCGATAAGATTAGCTCTTGCCTCAGACCAAGTTCTGTCAGATAGACTACAAATAACAACTCAATTGAGCAGACTTGAAAATACATGCATAGTGTTATTATGGTAGTATTTGAAAAGATTATTGCCTCAGCAATTGACAGACCATCACATGTTAAATCATTAATTAACACAGAAAGTCAAAATAAAACACAAAATCAGTAAATAACTAACATAAAGCCTCAGGCTAAAGACTGGTGATGACAGATATGACTGACGCAAAAATACAGCATGGCTCATATTTTGGAGCAAAACCAAAACTTGTGGATTCCAAAGGACATATCTGACAAACGTAAGCCAACTGGTTAGTGGATATCACCTTAGACAGTTTAATAAAGCACAGTTTCTAAAACATAACATGTAACTCCAGGATCAGGCTATAAACACCTCACTTTCACATACAGGCCACAAGTAAGTGAAGGTTGAAGAGACCCTAAGAAAAGAAGTAAAAAAGTTGTGGTTTTACCAACTATAATGATAAACTAGATATACAGTCTAATAAGTGGCTTATAAAGACACAGCTTAATTTGCTGCTTTTGCAGGGTGGTCCAGATCCAATTATGCAGATCCAGATCATCTGGATAACTTTGATTTATGGCAGGTTCTTTCAAATTCAGGGCAAAGACCATTCTTCATGTTGTCAGTTCGCACACTTCTCGATGGTCCGGGATTTTTTGGGTGATTTTCTATGTAATAAACTTAATAAGTTATAGCGTAATGAAAACTGCATAACTAGATCTGGACCACCCTATACATTCATTTCTGTTGTGGTACCAATGTAGTTTTAACACTTTGTAATTGAAGGTGGGAGAGGAAATGCCACGTCTGACCTTGTAGGACAGTGGTATCGCATTCTGACCGTGAAGGGATTTTTATTAAAGCCACTTTATTAATTATTAGCCAACTATTGCTGTGAATGGAACACCCGTTTCTTCTTTAATTTAAATTGATTTGTAGTTTACAGTGGATTCAGAAAGTATTCAGACTCCTTTTCCTACATACTTGTATTGTGTTCTAGATTTAATTTTAAATGGATAAATTTGCAGTTACTGGCCATTAATCTACACTCAATAACCAACAATGACAGAGTGAAAACAAGTTTTCAGGAAGGTTTGCAAATTTAATATAAATCAAAATGTTATTTATATAAATATATCACTCCAAATTATGATGAGGGGTATCCTTTTTGCTTTATTTATTCTTTAGATGTGTCTAGAACTTGATTGGGGTTCACTTGTGGCAAAGTGAATTGACTGAACATCATTTAGAAAGGCACACATCTGTGCATATAAGGTCCCACAGTTCACACTGCATGTCAGTACAAAAACCAAGCCATGAAGTCCAAGAAACTTTCTGTAGATCAGGAAAATGGTATCAAATCATTTCTAAGGCTTTGTGTGTTCCCAGAAGTACAATAGCCTCTATATTTGTGAAAGGGAGGAAATTTGGAACCACTTGGATTATTCCTTAAATTGGCTGCTCAGCCAAACTGAGTAACCGGGCAGAACAGGCCCTTTGCTAAATGACATGACATGAGGAAATGATTCTCTGGTCTGATGAAACAAAAATTGAACATTTTTTGATAGAACTCCAATCACTTTGTCTGGTAAAGACCAGGCACTGCTTATCACCTGCCTAATACCATCCCATGCAGTAAAGCACAGAATCAGACTATGGGGACGCTATACAGAGGCAGGGGCAGGGAGACTGGTCACAACAGAGGGAATGATGAATGCATGCAAATACAGAGCGGTTCTTAAAGAAAACCTGCTCCAGAGTTCACTTTACCTCAGACTGGAGCGACGGACCACCTATTAGCAATGACCCACATATACAGCCAAGACAACGAAAGAGTGACTTTTAGACAATTCTGACTGTCCTTGGCTGGCTCCTCCAAAGGCCAGACTTAAACCCCATAGAACATCTGTGGAGAGACCTGAAGATGGCAGTTTACAGACACTTCCAATCCAATCTAACAGAGCTTTAGAGGATCTGCCAGAATGGGATACATTGCCCATATCCTGGTGTGCAAAGCTTTTACTTTAGATGAAGACTCGAAGCTGTAATTGTTGCTAAACAGGCTTCTACAAAGTACTGAATTAAGGGTCTGAAAACTTACTATTTATCAGTGGTTCCCAACCATTTCTATGCCCTGCACCCGTAGGAAATGTTCATCTTCGCACACCCTACAAATGTAATATCACATTTGAAGACAAAAAAGTAAAATTTCTAATTTTAGAATCACATACAGTACTGCAGAACTTAAAAAAATTTAAGCTTTTAGCTCAGTGCATATAATTTAAATATAAATTGAGTAATTTTATGAATCTCAATAATCTTAAAAACATTGTGATGTGTGGGTCATAGACTAGAACAGGAGAGAAGGAGGTGAGTCCAGGTTCATCAGCAAAAACAGCGTTATTGTTGTGAAGACAGGAACATTCTCAAAGCATTTCTTCGAATGGGAGCTGTCACTCAAATACATGCAGCATGCAAGCAGAGACGATGATGTCCTCCTGCACTCGCTCCCTTCTCAAATCAAAAAAACAGATAGCCTTTCCGCACAAGCAAGGAAACAGAAAATGAGCACACAGCCAGGTCAGCAGCCGCTTTTAAATGTTCCCTGCATTAACCAGCGGGCAACAGACGCGTTACACAGGGAGCCTGAGAACTTGCAGTTGCACCAGCAGCAGACAACCAGTCTCTGGCTGTGTTAACAAAGTGTTGGTGCACAGTGCAGTTGGAGAGTTGTCAGGGTCTCAAAAATTTCACAACATCTTGAAGCTTAAACACTCGATTGATGATCCAGGAGTTGGAAAATCTCACAAAATATCAAGTACCATGAGGAAATGACACACGATCAACAACTGAGGAGTATGAGGGATTGAAGAGGAATGTGAAGCAATGGGTGCCAGTTGACAAGCTTTGTAGCCCAATAACACCTGCACTGCAGTTCAAAAACAGATGTACCACACAGGTAAAATGTCTGTGTTATTGCCAGGACCACCAGCAGGAAAGATGCGCTGAATGTAAGCAGAAGGTGCTTCATCTGATTCAGTCCCCCTTGTCCCCCGGCAAAAATGTCAAACCTCAAAATCAGTGACATGATCAGGACGTGCATTCAAATCAATACTAGACCTCATCCTTCTCTATGGATCATTGCAAGGTCCAAAAGCCATTCTCTTAAAAACAAGTTATTCACCTTTACAAACGCCCCACCTACAGCAAGGAACCCACGAGAACATGCATTTCATTCATAGGTGACACACGTAGAATGCTTGACAGGAGCACTAATATGATTGCACACTGCAAGTCACCGACTGCACCACGATAAAGTTGTACAACGCGTCTCACTTAATTTGGATAAATCATGACGCAGCCTTGCCCAGACTTACATGAAAAAGAAATTTCAATTTTTGATTTTTAATAAATATACAAACCTTTCTGAAAACTTGTTTTCCCTTTGTCATTATAAGTTATAGAGTGTAAACTGATTGGCAAAAGTGGCAAATTTGCTCAAAGTGCTCAGAATGTTAATGGGTCTGAATACTTTCTGAATTCACTGCATGATTCAACAACCTTCATTGGCAGCTAACCAATAATAGGATGCAAAGTGAGACTACTGATAACCAGCTCGCCCAATCCAATTTGCATGTGTCCATCATACAACATCCATCCATCCTCTTCCGCTTTTCCAAGATTGGGTCGTGGGGGCAGCAGCTTGAGTAGAGATGCCCAGACTTCCCTCTCCCCGGCCACTTCTTCTAGCTCTTCCGGGAGAATCTCAAGGCGTTCCCAGGCAAGTCAGGAGACATAGTCCCTCCAGCGTGTCCTGGGTCTTCCCCGGGGCCTCCTCCCGGTTGGACGTGCCCGGAACACCTCACCAGGGAGGCATCCTGATCAGATGCCCGAGCCACCTCATCTGACTCCTCTCGATGTGGAGGAGCAGCGGCTCTACTCTGAGCCCCTCCTGGATGACTGAGCTTCTCACCTTATCTTTAAGGGAAAGCGCAAACACCCTGCGGAGGAAACTCATTTCATTGTATTCGCAATCTCGTTCTTTCGGTCACTACTCATAACTCATGACCATAGGTGAGGGTAGGAACGTAGATCGACTGGTAAATTGAAAGCTTTGCCTTATGGCTCAGCTCCATTTTCACCACAACAGACCGATGCAGAGCCTCATCTTTTTCTTTAATTTTTTTTTTTAAAAAAAGTAAAGGTCTGAGAAATATCTGTTGTACTCTAAAAGATATTATGAGGTGCTCCCTGAAAAAAAAAAAAACCTTCAGTTTTAGAAATGTCGGGTGTTGTAGAATCAGAGCATTAGGAAACTGTAGCATTAAATAATATGACTCATTAAGAGCAAGAATTCCATTTAGATTTTGGTTACAAAAAAAGTGGGACCTTCCAGGATGTACAGTAAGTGTCAAGGGACTCGAGGGACTCTTGGGTTAGATCATCTATAGGCTTGCTTTGCATATCATTATATTTCGGGTGGCTGTTAATGGAAAAAAAGGGTTCTAATTCTTAAAAATCAAATAAACTAAAATAAAGACAGAGCTAATTAAGAAAGCTGTTGGACACCCCTGTTCTAGGGTGACATCCTACAATGTCAACCAGTGCTTAACTCAGCTATAATCTTTCTCTAATGCGGATACTTTGTGTGAATGAGTTCATTTAATACATGAGCTCCCCATACTAGACATTGCAAGTGCCTGCATCAGTGAGCCAGGACAGTGGAAACAAAGGCTGCATGTCATTACGGCTTTTCATTACCTACGATCACAAAGACAGCTACAGGGGATTAACAAATTGGACTGAAATCGAGGGCTTTGCTGGATTGAATGTTACCTTCTTTTGTGGTTTTTATTTAAAGTTTCAATGAATGTTCCTTATTAAGTTCACCGTAACATTATACCCATAAGATCCAATAAACAGTTTTAATAACAATGCTGGAAACACATCACAGTTTTGTAAGGGAGTGTAAGGTGTTTGCTGATGACAGATACATACAGTACTTACATACAGTAAATAAAACTAAGTAATTTAAGAATTGCTTTTCTGAAAATAGCTTTATAGCAAGAGTGTGACTGAAGGATACATTGAAGACACTGCAATATGAGAAGCCGTCCTTCAGTTAATCGATCCAGCTTTCTGTGGTTCAAAGCGCTCCTTCAAAACACACAGCAGGATGGCTCTTTTTAAGCATACCAGAAAAGTGAGGCGCTGTTGGAAGTCGGATCTATGGAGGCTGATTACAGGCCATAATAAAGCTCTGACCTATTTGTTGCTTAGAATTCTCTGTTTTGCTGCAAGTTCAGAAATAATTTACAACATCAAACGTATCAGATTTGTCCTGTAGCCTCCTGACTTTTGAACTTTTGTTGTCATTACGTTGTTATTATAATGTCATTTACATCCAAAAGGATATTTAAGTATTTGAACTAAACATACTAAGGAAGAGGTGAATAGGAATGAAAGACCCTTATGCAAGGCTGAATTTTCCATCGCATCTCTTTATCAGCTGCATTGGGCTGGCGCCCTGCCCGGGGTTTGTTTCCTGCCTTGCACCCTGTGTTTGCTGGGATTGGCTCCAGCAGACCCCCGTGACCCTGTAGTTAGGATATAGCGGGTTGGATAAAGGCTTTTAAACATCACTTACTTTGTTCAGGAATGTCTGACTAACACCTCTAGAGTCATTAAATTGTGATATTTCTGGATCCCTCTGTTATGAGTTGCACCTTTCACATTTTTTTTAACTTTATATTTTTCTGTCTCTTAAGTTTACTGCAATGTCAGTTAATGCTGCTTTTTATGTCTCCACCTCCTTTTTCATGATTTAACACTTGGTACTATTTTTCACTTTCTGTGCATGCTTCACTAAATTACTTTTACTCACTGATATTTAAACCAACAACCTCAACACATGATGAAGCTGATAAGAAGACAAATATGAGAGTTGGGGCCCATGAAAAAAGAAAAAAAAAATTACATAAAATTAAGATTGTAGAGAAGGGGTGCTCAAGTTTCTAGATGGCTGCAGTGGCCGTAAGTTTTAAGGTTTTAAGTCAATTACTGTTCAAACACCATTTGTGTGCTTCACGTCAGTTCACCTCCTTTTTGGATTATGTGCTGATGATAGCATATTTACCTGTTATACTAATAATGAATTGTCTTGAAATTATTAGTAAGTTTGTAATATGATTAATTATGTCAAACGGGTGTTAAATGCTAAGACATTTTCGTAAGGTTAAACAAAGGACATGCATGAGCCACACATTGGTCTTAAGAGCAAAGAGCAAAGATTGCAGTGGAGGATGCAGTTATCTGTCTTCTCCATAAGGAATTTGCTCGCCTGGACAAAGGTGGCTGCACTGTGAGGATGCTGTTTTTTGATTTCTCCAGTGCCTTCAATACCATCCAGCCATCCCTGTTAAAGGGCAAGCTCAGAGAAATACAGGTGGATGAGCCAATGGTGTCCTGGATAATGGACTATTTGTAGGGCAGAATGCAGTTTGTCAGACTCAAGGACTGTGTTTCTGATGTGGAGCACCACAAGGTACAGTTCTGTCTCCTTTTTTTCAATCTGTACAACTCCGACTATAAGTTTTAACACCAGCTTATGTTACTTACAGAAATTCTCAAATGACTCAGCAGCTATGTGGTGTATTGATTAAGGGGAAGAGATAAAGTGCAGGAGTCAGGTGGAGAACTTTTCACCTGCATCTTAACATCAGCAAAACCAAGAAATTGGTTATTGATTTTCTCTGTCCCAAAGAGTTTCTATGTCCGGTCACTATTCAGGGAGTGGATGCAGAGGTGGTCAGATCCTACAAGTACGTGGGGGTGCACATAAATGTCAGGATGGACTGGTCTCGGGAACACAGAGGAACTAAGAACAGGCAGAGCAGGCTTCTTTTCCTTAGGAGACCGTGGTCCTTTAATGTGGGAAGTGACATCCTTCATATCTTATACAACTCTGTGAATTTCTATGCTAGTGTTCTGGGTCGGCAACATCACTTCAAGGCACACCAAATCAACAAGCTAAATAAAAGGACAGGCATAGTTATGAGACGCACTCTGGACCACCTGGAGGTAGCAGGGAAGGAAAGAATTAAAACAAAACTGAGTGCCTCTGTTTGACACACTAACACTGAAGACTTTCAGCCAACAAATAATTCGGCAGAAGTGTGTGAAGAAATGCTACTGGGGCTTCTTCACACCAATAGCAATTCACCTGTATAATGCCTTACTGTGACCATGATGGCCAAGTCAGAAGTTTTCTTTCTTTTTAATTTTCCTCCTTTTTAATAATTCTGGTTTGTGTACCGTATATTTATTTATCTACCTCATTTATTTATTTATTGAAATTCTGTAAAAAGCCCACTTTTCATCCATCCATTTTCCAACCTGCTGAATCCAAACACAGGGTCACGGGGGTCTGCTGGAGCCAATCCCAGCCAACACAGGGCACAAGGCAGGAACCAATCCTGGGCAGGGTGCCAACCCACCGCAGGACACACACAAACTGGCCAATTTAGAATCGCCAATCCACCTAACCTGCATGTCTTTGGACTGTGGGAGGAAACCCGCACAGACACGGTAAGAACGTGCAAACTCCACGCAGGGAGGACCCGGGAAGCGAACCGGGTCTCCTATCTGCGAGGCAGCAGCGCTACCACTGCGCCACTGTGCCGCCTGCCAGCTTTCCCCCTGAATCAAATAAATCTCGCTCTATCTATCTATCTATTGGCCTAATAAGCAATAAAAGTCCATATACAACCCTCTTTCCCCAAAGATCAGAAATATTGTCTTATGCTAGGCCCTCAGCTAAAATTGGCTTTTTAATTTTGAGTATTTACATTTCACAAATATTCTGCAGTACATATGTTGTCTCATTGTCCTAGTATAAACTTCTTTTATATGTGCATATACTATATAACTAAAATATACAAATGTAAAAAGAAATCATATACTGTATATGTTTGCATAGCCAATTGAAAGATAAATCACCGGATGTGTCAATTGTCGATTATATTATCTACACTCTATAAACATCACAACAGATCTCTCCATGACAGAATACTGTTCTAGTAGGTGTTTCTCATAATAATGTGGTTAGAGGATTTTGAGAAACTGTCAATCCAAAAATGTGTGACAAAGATGTATTCCCAATATGGTCAGAATGTAGGGCACTCTCAAAGCATACGCATTCATGGATGGAAATATCTGTAATGGAGCATTGCTAAAAGAGCCAGAAGCAGCCTAATTCTAAGCATGCACTATATACACACTCAGTCAGTACCAGGGATGGACAGGCCATTGAGGCTAGCAGGACAGTTCCTGGAAGGCTGCTTTTTATGGGGGTCACCTTATCAGGCCACAAGCTGTGAGAAAGGCTCTTTTCACTGTCCAGTCTAATGATCTACTAACTACAGTATGTGCCACCCCTACTGCCCTAACTTAACTGCCTAACCAAAGTAAATGAACAGATGCAGTAAAGGTATATAATATTCAGAGAATATTCTGTATTATGAAGTAATACATGATGAATTTGATTTAAATAAACTAAACAGATATTAGGTTGAAGACAGTTCTCTGCACCAAGAAAAGTTCTTCACCTGACTCCTTTATTCTGTCACATCCCCTTTATCAATACATGTCGTAAGTGCAGAATCATCTGTGAATTTCTGCAAGTGACATGACCCAGTGTTATATTTATAGAGGAGTACAGAGTGAAGAGAAAAGAAGGCAGGACTGTTCCCTGTGGTGCTCCAGTGTTGCTCACATCTGTATCAGAAACATATTTTATTTTCTTGTACAAATGCTGCAAATGAGACGATCAAAGGGACTGTTATTGCTATCCATTTTGTCTTCAACAGTGTAGTACATTTTCAGCGTTATTAAGTAATCCAGCCTTTGGATCTTTTCTCTGCTGGAGAAACAAAACCTGAGTTCAAATAGCTTTGCCCAGGTGCTGAGATATTCGTTTTATGATGTTAAAGTGGTACATTCTGCACTGTTTACTGATGAGATGAACTAGTTGCTTTTTGTCTCTTTTTCTCAAATATTTTAGTAGGGAAGGCCAGATTGATACCACAGTAAGCGATACTTCGATACTCAAACTGTACTCATTTGGTATTGAGTAACATTAAAAAATATTGCTTACTATTTTTTTCTGTAAGATACAGGTTCTTACAAAGGCATAGAGTGTACTGAAAAAAGCAGACATGCTGTGACATAAGAATACCATACACCCATGCCCCTTGCGCAAGCGCTTACTGTGGATGACAATCACAGACTGAAAGCATAACAACGCTGTTACAGTACAGTGGCAAAACAAGCAGCCTGTTTAAACATTTAAAAAAGCACACACACTGAACAACAGAAAGATGTTTGTAAAACTTCAAAAAGATACAAATTTGAAGCACAGCGATTTAGCTACAATAGTGCCAGATGAGGGACATTGCAGGGGAGTTTTCAAAGAGGCACAAGACGTTATCCAGGTAACTGCTCCTAGCAGGTTTATGTAGACGGGAGTGTACTGAAGACATTTCAGTTTTCCTCTCATTAATACTTATGAAATGTAAAGGCTGTTGTTAGCATAATGGAGGACACATAATAGAAGTGATTGCCTGTTTTACATGTATTAAACGAATAACCATATTTTTATGAAAGTGTAAAAGTGCATGTTATCCTTATTACATTTGCTTGTTCATTCTAGGTGGCATAGTGGTGCGCTGGTAATATTGCTGCTTCTCAGTAAGGAGACACAGTTTTGAGACCTGTATTCTCCCTGCATGGAGTTTGCATGTTCTCCCACTGTCCAAAGACATGGAGGTTTGGTGAACTGGCAAAACTAAATTGGCCTTGGCATGTGATTGATGTGTTCGCCCTGCAATGGATGGGCACCCTTTACAGGGTGTGCTCCCGCCATGCGCCCTATGGCAGCTGGGATAGTCTATGGCATCTCACAACCCTGGGGCCTCATGTATAAACAGTGCGTACGCACAGAAATGTTGCGTAAGAACTTTTCCACGTTCAAATCGCGATGTATAAAACCTACACTTGGCGTAAAGCCAGGCACTTTTCCACGGTACCTCATACCTTGTCATACGCAAGTTCTCCGCTCGGTTTTGCAAACTGGCGGCACCCAGCATCAAAGCAGTGCTACTGTTCCTGTGTGGTTACCCTTTATTTCTTAGAACCACATTCCTGACGCGGCTTTATAAATACACTGAAACTAACCGCATATTGTTTATTAGTGTAATGCATCTGACTGTAATTGACTTGTAACAATATAATGGTCCAGGGAATAGCCATAGTATTCCAAATACCATAACTGCTTTAGCGTTGTTACTCTCACTGCACCTTCATCTTCTTCTTTTTCTTCTTTCAGCTGCTTCCATTAAGGGTAGTCACAGCGGATCATCTTTTTTCATATTACTCTCACTGCACCACTCAGAGTATTTATATGACTGTATCTGAGTGTGAATCACAGCAGCAGCTGATCGGAAAGAGAATTATTGGTGTACTGCATTAAGCACATGCTGCCTCAGCCACGGCAAAACGTTTCAAAGCCTTTCCTGCACGGACCTCGCGGTTCAGAAACAGTTTCATCCCAAGAACTATGAACGCACTCAATCAGTCCATCAACTGCTCCTTGTAGAACTGTTTGTACTTATAAGTACAATTACCTCACTGTAAACTTGCACTACAGTTATAATATTGCACAACCTGCGGCACTTTATAAAGCGCGTATTTACATATGATGATGATATCATTTTTAAGATGAAATGCAGCAAAATATGTTGATTATATTATACAGATAAAACTTTAACTTCATTTAAATAATCTGTGTTGTTAATAATTTAACAGCGCTAGCAAGTTCACTTATTATCCCTGCCTTGCGCTGTATATTTGCTGAGGCTGGCACGACACTGGAAGGATAGATGGATAGAATAATTAAACACGTACTATGAAGATATTTCAATGTTCCTTAAAAGTTTTGAAGAATCGTCATTGTAAGCTTACAGATGGCTTAACGTCTATTACAGAGCTGATTGTGTGGCGATTGGGTATTTGGGGAAAGAAAAGTAAGGACAGGAATTGGAGGTTAGTATGTTTGAAAGAGACAGTACTGCTACAATAAATCATTTCATCGAATGTCATGCATGGCGCAGCAGCATCTTATGTGAGACATGAACAATCACTGCGCCATCATGTTCTCATGTTTAATAACATGCTTTCATTCCAATCATCATGAAAATGATATCACGTATACATCTCAGTATTTTAATTATTCAGAGAGCTGTAATAGCACGAATGTAATGGATTCTGTGTCCTGTCGGAGAAAGAGAAAGAACAGAAGCACGTAGTGATTCACACACTTAGAGCACATAGAAGATCAAATACAAAACAAAGCATTTATAACGTGCTACTTTAGTTATGATGGGATTTGAGAAACTAGTAAATGAAATGATTTTAAGATGAAGTTTATGATGTTCTACTTTAATGACAAAATAAACTACGTGACTAAAGTGGAAATTTCTAGATTAAAGTTGACATTTTGTGCTTTTTTCCCACTGTGTGCCTATTTTTTTTGTGTGTACCCTAATAAGCTCAGACGGTGGGCTACGACTCCCTTTTCATGGCGACTTTGATATCTGACAACTTTTTTTATTTTGGCACTGTGCAATTTTGTGAACTTGAGCGTTTGAGTTTCTCCGACACGCTGTGTCACTCGATCAACTTCCTTTTGTTGTTTATACCACTGTTTAAATCAACAAATAGTATGTTTTTCCTTTGCCTCCACTTGGTATTCACTGAAATTCTTATATTTTCCCCCCATGCTTTTCCCATTGTCTTTTCACAGAAGGCTGGGCTTAAGGACTATTTATATTGATTTGCATATTCAAAGAGGCGTAATTCTGGGAGGAGTTGGGGCAGGACAGCACAAGTGTTACTTTTTACGCTGACCGGGATTTAAGGAGCGGAAGAATCCGGAAGTTGGCGAATGCACAGATTCCTGCAACTGGATTTTTCTGTGCGTAAGTACATTTCGGCTTTTGTGCTTACGTCATGTTATAGTGCGAATTCTATGCACTGCGTTATGCATGAGGCCCCTGGTCTGCAGTAAGAAGGTTAGAAAATTACACAACATGTTTATTTGATTAATATATATTTTGTAATAAATTTGATATGGTGACCTTGATACTGTGTCATTTTAATTTAAATATAGACTGACCCATTAATATTAGCAATTCTAAAACTTTATCTATATAAAAACACTATCATTTGAAAATAAATACAGACACTCTTTAAAAAATACTCAGTATCAGAAATCTGATGCATACGATACCTGTATCGATTTCAAAAATAGCGATATCGCCCATCTCTAGAGTGGCTATCTGGAACACTGCGAGATTTCCTGGTGGGCCGATGGAGCTGTCATCCATAACTTTTCAAATGATCAGAAATAATAAAAGAATAATTAAAAGAATCATTAAGCGTCAGTTACATTGTGTGACTGAGATCCTGAATTGATACCTGCAAATGTTGTTCTTCACCTTAAACTTAATTTCAGTCCAACGTGTAAATTCAATTGCATTTTGCTATAGCACACATTTTTTTTGTCAGTGTAAAATGCAGTACAAATGATTACATTAAGTTTTGGCATGATTAAAGCGTGATGTCAAGTAGAAATGGACGTAATAGCCGCTAAGCGAAATGCAATATGTGTGCTTTGCCATTAGTTATGACACACTAACATCTATGATCCTGAACTAAAATGTAGTGAAAAGCAATCAATCATTTGTTTGATATGTTTTTAATTATGACATGATAAAATCGTGTCAAAATTAAATGCAGTCCAATGACTAAAATCCTGCAACGAGACAAGACTTTATGGAAAATTTTTTGAAGTCCTGGAAGATGAGACTTTGGCCCTGAGATTTTTTCAAGTCACGCCCTCCTCTCAACCATATTCACTTTGGCCATGAGATTTATTTAAGTCATGTCCTCCGCTCAACCATATTCAACCACGCACACGGTACTCTTATCTCTCATTTGTGTGAAGGCTTTTGACAGGCACAGTTTCTTCTCTCTCAGCTCTTATAAATTTTAATGTTTTCCTCACTTTAAGTTCCAAATTAAAGAAGACATATTACGTTTACATCTTATTGAAGAATTTCATCACAAAGGATTATCAAAAGAAAAAATGAGTACGTGAGCAATCTTAGCACCAAGAAACGATGAAGTCAATGAATTAACACCAAAAATGTCGATTGGTTACATGGCAAATTGGTTAAATGCGTATCAGTAGACTATGCTGAAACGGTGGTGATCGTACGGAAGATGAAAACATGAACTTACAATATCCCTAGGAATATCTACAACTGTTAACACCATCTGGTCTTCCACCGCACGAATAACTGTAGAGAAAAGGATGTATCCAAGAAAGATAATGTAGTACATATTTCATGGATAACATTACACAACAAATGAGATCTTGATGTGCCATTCGTATTAAAACATTAACAGTTTCCCATTAGAATAGCTTTTGCAAAGACAATTAACAAATATCAGAGTCAAACATTCAAAAAGGTTTCATTTAATAGAGAGAAAGAAACAAAATTCAATCACAGGCAATTATACGTTATGTTGTCATGATGAAAGTTCCAACAGAATCAACATTCAATGTGATATTGACAGGAGCTGACAGAACCACAAAGAGGCTAGCGCTTAGTGCAGGTGCCCCATCTAGTTTTATATATAATTATATATAAAGTAATGCTACTATTTATATATTTATATTAACAAACATACAATATATACATATATTATCAAAAAATTGTATGAATTAATAAATGATCTATAGGTAATGCAATCAGAGGAGACATCCAGACTGTAAATGAGTCAAACAAATGAAATTAAACAAAATGAGTAATAATGATAAATCAGTGAAGTTAACCAAAATACCCATCACTACTTTCCCTGAATCCTGGTGGTTTAAAGTGCATAGACTGGAGAAATTGGGGGTTAGGTGTTTTAGGGACAGACCCTGTGGATGTTGCCTTTGCGTGCCAGATTTCACTGCTATTCACTACAAGCAGTTTAATGAGTATTTTCATTTGAGAGTTGCGTCTGGCCCCATGAGAGTAATTCAAGGAGGAAAAAGAAGGAACTCTTCCCCAAATGGTACAGGCCCACGTGAGTGAAACTGAAACTGTCCACCCATTCATCTTCTTTTTCTGCTCACTGCATTTAACCATTTCACTATGGACACCACTGTGGTGGGCTGGCGCCCTGTCCGGGGTTTGTTTCCTGCCTTGCACCCTGTGTTTGCTGGGATTGGGCTCCAGCAGACCCCCTTGACCCTGTAGTTAGGGTATAGTGGGTTGGATGATGGATGGATGGACCATGGACACCAAAGGTAAAAGAAGAACAAAGGGTGGTACTGAGAAAGCAACGATTAAGTGGTTAAAAAGGGCACCAAAAATATCAGTTTTATTTAGAACAGGTCAGAAAAGCTGTCATTCATTACGTTTACAGTATGACTTCAGTAGCACTAGGTGACAACAACATAGCTAGCTATAGTAACAAATAGGATTGGCCTTACATTCTGTCATATTATCTACAACGTACTGAGTTTCTAGCATTATTAACACTGGTTGTCTAGCTCAGGGTTTCTCAGTAGGTTGCGAGTGGCCTTTTCAGCTACTGACAACTCCTGAAGTGATTGATAGCACTATGTCATATTTTTCCCTGTATCCCTGTCCAGTGGTTCTGAAGAGGCAGGGGTAGGAGGTCATAAAGAAAGGGTGGCAACAGGAACTGTATGTGCAACATGGTGAAGCTGTGTTAGGTTGTGGGTGATTTTCAGTATTATAGAAAATTACATGACCAGTGTGAAATATTATATAATATATAATATATATTATAATATGACTGCAGGATATAAAAAAATTATCAATGCAAAATATGCAACATTGTATTCTAGCTATACAGGTGTTATGTTTTGCAAAGTTACAATTAGCCATGGTACACACTGCATAGCAGTGGTCCTCTTATTTAATTTCTTTGTTATTAAAGATAAGGCTGGCCTTGTAGAAAGGGAGGATGTTAAGTTCAGCAGCAGATCCACACCTGAGACAACAGAGGGTTGTACTTCTGGATACATGACAGGAGCTACAACAGCTAAGGAGAATAAATGAGATGTTTGGGCAGATGAGAGGAACGTAGATAAGGTAGCTACAAGCTTTGATTACTTTGCACATTGCCAGTCCATAGTTGTTGATCTTTTTTTTCTGCTCTCACCTTCACCAATACCCAACACAGAACATGCTGTTGATGTGGTAAAAGTGATTGGAAAGTGTGGCCTTAGTTGTCAAGGGTACAAAGGTGAAGCTACCTATACTCTACAAGACAACAGTCTTGACCATGGTAAGTTGTTGCTCCAACATCTACATAAGTGGACTGGAAAGAGCAAGAGACGGTTCATTTAGGTGTTGTATGTCTCTTTTTATTTTTTAGCATTTACTATGGTGCCTGATAATAATGCTGCTTCTAACCTGAACCAGTCGGGTGATCTGGTGTGTTATCATGCCATTCCAGGGCTGAAAGATAGTTTCACTTTGCCCCTGTGCATGTTTTTTGGGCTAGCATTAGGGTTAAGATAAACCTGTTTTTCAGGGAATGTGTGTCTCCTGCGAAAGACAATATCTTACTCTACACTGTTCACTGATCAACTAGTCTTTCTTAGTTCAAAGAACCAACCTGCAATTTCTAAGTGATAAAAGAATGTATTATTTCTCTTGAAATTAAAAAAAAAATCAAGCTTTCTGCATGAGAAAAGGCCCAGTTTGTCTGGAAGTTATTAATACTACTCTATGAGGAACCACTTCATATTTAGCTCTCCGAGTTGGGTACTAGTGGGTGCTGAGGTAGATGTAAGGGATTCATCTATGGAATGCAGTGCTGAATGTATCCTTGATTGATTTGTTTCATATTCATTGTAATGAAATTGATAATATCAAAAAATAATTAAAAACAAAAATTCCCATCTGTTCATTTATCAGATTTTGAACCAGTGTACTCTTTGGGAAAGAGGGAGCTAGAGCCTAATCTTACAGAAATGCATCATAAAACTACCCGATGCTTATAAAACTGCCATATGCCAAGGAGATGATGTGAATATCATATTTGAAGAATTAAATGAATGTGCAGTACCTAGCACACCTGTGACCATATAGTAAATGTGCACAGCGAAGTTTGTATTTCATTATTTGGTTCATTTTATTAGCGAACAGGCAAAAGGAGTTCTCAGTAATAGTTTGCACATTTGCTTTCATCTTTGACCAGCCAACAAATCTTCTAAATGAACTTGTTTGCCAAGTGATCTATTAGTGTATACGACTAGCAATGGTTTTGCTTAGGGTGTAGGCTCCCCTCCTTCAGCCTCATGTCCTCCCTGAAATGTCAGCAGTAGGAGTCAAACACATGCTTCCAGATACGGAAGTAGTGTCTGAGACTGCTGACCCATAAATGAGAACTCCATTAGCCAGCTGCAGATCTGGCAGTCTTAGCTTGTGATACAGCTTTCCTGTTCAGCAGATCACTCTCTTTGCCTCGCTGTTTGCCTGAGGTGCGTATGGTGGAACTGGAAAATGCACAAGTCGTTCAGTCTTTGCTTTATATTGTGTTAAGTCTTCTCCAAGTACTTATACCCAAAGTAAAGCCTGCAGTATTCACATATAGAAATCAGGATTTCTATGAGGGGGAAAAAGCAAAAGTAAAATTAAAGTTGGTGTCTGATGTGTATTTAAATCATTCAGCTTGGTCTTTTTTAGCATATTCCTCCTGCAGTAGCAACCATTCTGCTGCTTGATGTCATAGTTTGACCGTAATTATTTTTGTTAACACAGTAGTCTTGTACCACTGATTTTTAAAAAGTAATATCTCATTAACTTTCTTTTCTTCTTTCTTGCTGCATGGTTGAACAAACAGCACATTCTGTCATTGACTCCTTGCATGTGTTGTGCTAATGTGTACATTTTTCCTTTCCATTCCTGAGCGTTAAAGCCCAGTGACGTAGCTGATAGACTACATAATCAGCAAATAAATACTCGGGAAGCATTTTTTTTTTCATTCTTCTGCAAACATGTCAGCAAATGAACTCTTCTTGTAACAAAAAACAGAACAAGTGATCGGCTTCTTTGTAGCAGTGTTAGTCTGACCCAGGAAAGGGTAATGGCAGCAGGACTTTGGGTGACCTTGAGCAGTGTTGCTTATTTAGATTGTCTGAGGACGGAAGGTACACAGTATTAAACTTTCACACTTGCTCTTTGTCTCTAGCCACACTTCATGTTTACCATTACCTTGTGACAGCAGTTATTCAGCTATCACCTAAACCTTGCTTGACCTCCACTTGCCTTTTTATTTTAACAAGTTTTTGGTGCTGGCTATTTTATGCTTGGCTTTTGTGACATTCTGCTGTTACAGGTTTTTACCTCTTATTTCCTTTTAGCAACCCCACCTAATCAAGTTATTTCTTGACCTTTAAACTTGCTCTTTGGACAGACAATATATAGATAGATAGATAGATAGATACTTTAATTGAAGAGTCGCATAGTGTGAGGGAAGAACGATCCCCTTAGTCTGTCAGTGGAGCAGGACGGTGACAGCAGTCTGTCGCTGAAGCTGCTCCTCTCTCTGGAGATGATACTGTTCATTGGATGCAGTGGATTCTCCATGACTGACAGGAGCCTGCTCAGCGCCCATTGCTCTGCCACAGATATCAAACTGTCCAGCTCCGTGCCTACAATAGAGCCTGCCTTCCTCACCAGTTTGTCCAGGCGTGAGGAATCCTTCTTCTTTATGCTGCCTCCCCAGCACACTACCGCGTAGAAGAGGGTGGCCGGCACAACCGTCAGATAGAACATCTGCAGCATCTTATTGCAGATGTTGAAAGATGCCAGCCTTCTAAGGAAGTATAGTCAGCTCTGTCCTTTCTTACACAGAGCATCAATATTGGCAGTCCAGTCCAATTTATCATCCAGCTGCACTCCCAGGTATTTATAGGTCTGTACCCTCTGCACACAGTCACCTCTGATGATCACGGGGTCCATGAGGGGTCTAGTCCTCCTAAAATCCACCACCAGCTCCTTGGTTTTTCTGGTGTTCAATTATAGGTGGTCTGAGCCGCACCATTTAACAAAGTCTTTGATTAGCTTCCTGTACTCCTCCTCCTGCCCACTCCTGATGCAGCCCACAATAGCAGTGTCGTCAGTGAACTTTTGCACGTGGCAGGACTCCAAGTCATATTGGAAGTCCGATGTATATAGGCTGAACAGGACTGGAGAAAGTACAGTCCCCTGCGGTGCTCCTGTGTTGCTGACCACAATGTCAGACCTGCAGTTCCTGAGACGCACATACTGAGGTCTGTCTGTAAGATAGTCCACGATCCATGCCACCAGGTGTGAGTCTACTCCCATCTCTGTCAGCTTGTCCCTAAGGAGCAGAGGTTGGATGGTGTTGAAGGCGCTAGAGAAGTCCAAAAACATAATTCTTACAGCACCACTGCCTCTGTCCAAGTGGGAGAGGGATCGGTGTAGCATATAGATGATGGCATCCTCCGCTCCCACCTTCTCCTGGTATGCGAACTGCAGTCTTCATCACATGTGATGTCAGAGCGACAGGCTGGAAGTCATTCAGCTCACTAGGACGTGATACCTTTGGGACTGGGGTGATACAAGATGTTTTCCAAAGCCTCGGGACTCTCCCCTGTTCCAGGCTCAGGTTGAAGATGCTCTGTAGAGGACTCCCCAGCTCCTAATAACTTTATGCTTTGTTTTTTTTACAAAGTGTTTTCGTTCTCTCATCCACTCCTCCCTATGTTTCCAGGTTTTTTATAATACTGCTATGTTTGGCAAACATCTCCATACTAACCGATGGTTTCATTCCTAGGGATATACGATATTGGCAAAAAATTATACCTAGATACTTTCTAGGACATCGATAATAAAAATATTTTGCATTTTTTAAAAACGAGTTTGTCTTATTGATCTAGCTTGGTCTTGTTAATAGGATATTAAGTGTAGCTTACTAATGAGATTAATGGAAAGAACAGTTAAAGAAAATAGGTCTTATTTATTAAAACTGAAGTAAAATAACACAAAAAAACATTAAAATCACCAGTCAATTTATTACTGAGATCAAACAGTACAAGTATGAAAAGTGGCCTACAGGATTTACACAAAAGACCAACAAAACTATTATAATGAGAGCATTTTAAACAGACACTTACCTTAATGTAAAGAAGATATGAATCCAAAGGAAACAAAATACTAATCAGAATTGAACACAGGGCATGAACATTACAGTCTAGATAAACATACTGTAAACTACTCTGATGTAAGATATACTGTATTGTGCAGCATACAAGCAAAAACAAAAATCTAACATACTGTACTATTGTGTAAAAATCCAAAGTTCTGTTAAATACTGCACAGGAAAGAAACTAAAGCATTTGTAAACAAGTTCTGTCATATATTGCACAAAGATACAAAAAATACCCAAAACCTATAACATTTTTAAGCAAATTACTAACTTCAACATTGTGTCCAATATTGCACAAAGACATCAGAAAAAATTAAACAATTGTAAAATTCTACTGAGGAAACTTCACGTTTTGTGACAGAAACGCCAGTCTCTCCATGCCATTTGGCTTCAGAGCAGCACAGTTAGGTGTTACATTTCCTCCAGGGCTGAAAGCCCTTTCAGTAAGGCTGATTGAGGCTGGGATACACATGTACCTTTTTGCAAGTTCCCCCAATTTGGGATAATGTATTTCTTGTGGTTTTCACAACTCAAGTGGATTTAAGTCAATGTCCACGTCAGGTATTATCAGGTAGCTCTTGATCTCTTTTTCAATGGCAATATGGAGAGACTCACCTTCTCTGAATTCCTAGCTGCCAAAAGACTTAGGGATAGGGTTAGCGTTAGGGATTTTTTTGCTCCCTTCCTTGTGTCATTATCTGTTCCAGCTTCTGTAGCCATAGAGGCCGGATGGAGCAGGGCAAGGTGGAGGGGATCTGTGCTAGTGTTTTAAATGATGAAAGAAAAAAAATATGCTTTGCAGTCGAGGACCCCCAACCATGACAACTTTATTGTAAAATAAAACAAACCCAATAGGCATATGCTTCTTACAGAAATAAAAATGATTTGTCCAAATGGATTAATAATTTGTTCAAACTATGTGGCTCCATACTAGATCAATTTCGCTTGAATTACATATTATAGTGGAAATCAAATTACTCACCAATGACAGTATGAAGCCAATGTCCAAAACAAGGACCCTCTTCCAGTTGTTAATCCATAGTGCACTGAAAACGTTAGCCTCGCTGTGTGTTGTCATGCAAACCATGCGGTCTTCTGAAAGAGACCATGATGCCAGTGTATCTTTCAGACCTTGCATAATGATGTCGCCTATGTGATCTTCTGGGAAGTAGGATGTTTGCAAACAGTATCTTTGCAGCTGGCAAGTTTCATAAAATGCAATGTATTGTCAAGGAGAGGTATGGCTCAGATGTTTGGTTTGACCATAAATCAATTATTGTGACAAAATGTAAAAACCTTCTTTACTTTATGTGTCTGGTTTTGGTGATATAAGTCATACAATTTATGCAGAACTGTTTGACTGAAATATTTTCACTCAAGCAGAGTGTATCTTGGATCTAAAGTATTCATTTGCTTGAATTGGCAAAATATCTTTTGTGATGCAATTGGCGGCAGCGTTTGTTATGTCATGCTATCTGCTACTTTTCTTGTTGTACGGCACTTATTTTGCAGAATAATTCCGCTAAAGTTTGCTTAGTGTGTTTTTGTGATTGTACTCAATACTCATACTCAATAACTTGAGCTCACACTTTGTTAAAACAACAATTAATATATTATCGCACACCCCTGTTTGTTCCTTGAGAGTGGGATAGCGGTAGTTGTTGAAGATGAGGTGAAAACCTGTAATTTGAGTTGGAATGTGAATGCTGTAACCTTTGCAGCTATTCAGATATCCCTGTTTTTAGACTCAAACTACTATATCTCTTTGTGGTTATACTGTATCTTTATGTACATAAAATGGAAAGTTGGCCGACTGACTTATTCACTCACTCATCAACAGAAACACTATTTCCTGTTTAGTTAAAATAACTTAAATTTGGCAGAACTGCACATCAAGGTCAGTATACAGTGCATCCGAAAAGTATTCACAGCGCATCATTTTTTCCACATTTTGTTATGTTACAGCCTTATTCCAAAATGGATTAAATTCATTTTTTTCCTCAGAATTCTACACACAACACCCCATATTACAACGTGAAAAAAGTTTACTTGAGGTTTTTGCAAATTTATTAAAAATAAAAAAACTGAGAAATCACATGTACATAAGTATTCACAGCCTTTGCTCAATACTTTGTCAATGCACCTTTGGCAGCAATTACAGCCTTAAGTCTTTTTAAATATGATGCCACAAGCTTGGCACACCTATCCTTGGCCAGTTTCGCCCATTCCTCTTTGCAGCACCTCTCAAGCCCCATCAGGTTGGATGGGAATCGTCGGTGCACAGCCATTTTAAGATCTCTCCAGAGATGTTCAATCAGATTCAAGTCTGGGCTCTGGCTGGGCCACTCAAGGACATTCACAGAGTTGTCCTGAAGCCACTCCTTTGATATCTTGGCTGTGTGCTTAGGGTCGTTGTCCTGCTGAAAGATGAACAAAAGCGTCCCGAAGCAGGTTTTTATCCAGGATGTCTCTGTACATTGCTGCAGTCATCTTTCCCTTTATCCTGACTAGTCTTCCAGTTCTTGCCGCTGAAAAACATCCCCACAGCATGATGCTGCCACCGCCATGCTTCACTGTAGGGATGGTATTGGCCTGGTGATGAGCGGTGCCTGGTTTCCTCCAAACGTGACACCTGGCATTCACGCCAAAGAGTTCAATCTTTGTCTCATCAGACCAGAGAATTTTGTTTCTCATGGTCTGAGAGTCCTTCAGGTGCCTTTTGGCAAACTCCAGGCAGGCTGCCATGTGCCTTTTACTAAGGAGTGGCTTCCGTCTGGCCACTCTACCATACAGGCCTGATTGGTGGATTGCTGCAGAGATGGTTGTCCGTCTGGAAGGTTCTCCTCTCTCCATAGAGGACCTCTGGAGCTCTGACAGAGTGACCACCGGGTTCTTGGTCACCTTCCTAACTAAGGCCCTTCTCCCACGATCGCTCTGTTTAGATTGTCGGCCAGCTCTAGGAAGAGTCCTGGTGGTTTTGAACTTCTTCCACTTACGGATGATGGAGGCCACTGTGCTCATTAGGACCTTCAAAGCAGCAGAAATTTTTCTGTAACCTTCCCCTGATTTGTGCCTCGAGACAATCCTGTCTTGGAGGTCTATAGACAATTCTTTGACTTCATGCTTGGTTTGTGCTCTGACATGAACTGTCAACTGTGGGACCTTATATAGACAGGTATGTGCCTTTCCAAATCATGTCCAATCATCTGAATTTACCACAGGTGGACTCCAATTAAGCTGCAGAAACATCTCAAGGATGATCAGGGGAAACAGGATGCACCTGAGCTCAATTTTGAGCTTCATGGCAAAGGCTGTGAATACTTATGTACATGTGATTTCTCAATTTTTTTATTTTTAATAAATTTGCAAAAACCTCAAGTAAACTTTTTTCATGTTGTCATTATGGGGTGTTGTGTGTAGAATTCTGAGGAAAAAAATGGATTTAATCCATTTTAAGGCTGTAACATAACAAAATGTGGAAAAAGTGATGCGCTGTGAATACTTTCCGGATGCACTGTAAATGCATTAAAAAGGACATTGTGATATATAAATATTTAGGAGTAAAACCAACCCCTGCAATAGAAAAACTAAATATCCCAAAATCTTAAAAATTGTTCAACAGATTTTATTTAAATTAATAATACTATAGTTATCAGGCCATGCAAATTCCCCATCTTATCCTTTCAGCAAAGTGCTGAGAATGAACCACTGCAAGAAGCAATGTTTGGGGCTTTCCAGTTTTTGCAATTGAAGACTGCCGGCAGAAGAAATGAATGGAGTACACAAAGTGCGTCACTGACCAATAGATTGGATGGATGAGTGAAGGAGGGAAAGTGTCCTGGATAGGAAAAAGAGATGGAATGTCATGTGGTGTGGGCAGTGAGCTGCAAAGTGGAAGAAGCAAAGTTCAGCAAAAGGGAAAACATGGTTTGTAAATATGCTATAAAGCTTGAGTGTGGGTGCCACATGCTGTGGCTGTGAGCTTAGATGTTACATCACCAGAAGCAAAAAGGGAGGGTGAGAGAAGCAGAGAAGAAAGTGGTGTCCTCAGGTCCAAAACAAGCCGGGAACAATGATATCCTTTGGTCAGTTTAAATGCTAGCACAGCTCAGTTAACAGGTGACCCTTGGCCAGAGAGGGGGGACAACACTGTACATGGTTCATAATTTTATTTCTTATCACCTGTTCATTTCTGTACAACACTTAAAACATCCAATTCACCAAATGAGCTGTGTAAATGTTCAGCCTGTAAACATCATTGCTACTTGTAATAAGTTAAAATAAATCATGACTTAGTGTTAGAATTTTACTGACTGCCGTGACTTTTGGGGTAATGCCATATTAATAAGATAAAACAAATAATTATAGTACTATAGAACTGGAAATTGCCACCACCATGTTTAGCTCAGTTGCCTCACTACTGTTGTGTGATACTTACACAGTGCGCAGTACAAAGTTAGATTTTTATTTTGCTCTACATTTATTTGACTTTCTATCATTTTCAAGTTTGTAAGTTATTTAGGATTTATTTCAGTTATTATTGGTTACAGTTTTTAGTTGCCCAGTTTCACTGGGGTGTGCTGTTGCTTCCATACTTCAGTTTTGTATATTACCTTTGATCTAAACCCTCCAAAACTCTGTAACAGTGCATGATTACAGATCAAAGCATTACATTCAAATCTGATTGAAGTTACATTTTTACAAGATGTGCTACAGGGTGACATCCTAGTTATACCAAAAACTCCCATTATTTCCACTAATTACCTGTTTAAATGCAAAAAAATACAATTACCTGTAAAATTGTGTTTTCTAATGATCATCAACAAAGCCAAAGTCAATCACTAGGAAAAAACAGGAAATAATCTACGGCAGGATTGTTTTACTGAAGGGCAATTGTATATAGCATGTTCAAGAGTAAGGTGCTCCAGTGACCTAACAAAATGAGTCCCTGGTATACAGATAAGTACTCCATATACTTCTGATACATCGATTAACTGACTTCACTATAACTGGGGCCTATTGTATTAAGACATTTCCTATGTAATGCTCCTAGTGTAATTTTGTTGCCTAGCCAATAATAATTTGTCATTTCTTTTAACATATTTCAGCAAGTGTATTTACCTTGGGAAAATCAAACCAATCTAAACAAGACAGCAGGTGTTGACAAGACAAGTTTTAGTTTGTCCAGACTAAACAAAATTTGTGTCAAATATATGATTTCTGGTTATTGCACAAAGCAAGATGGTCAACCAACCTCTTTGTTAAATTTGCCCTTGTTGCTGGAGGCATAGAGAATGAAAGACACTTTAAATATCCCAGCAGACTCGGGTAAAAGGCAGTATTCTCATCACTGAGATGCACACGCACTGTTTTTCTTCTTGTTTGGCAGTGTCTTAGAGGTGAACATCTGCAGAAAACAGCCTTGGACTATTACAGGTGAGTTTACTAGGATGTGTGTATAGAAGGTGGGTCATCTTAGAGTTTGGAGGGTCTTCCTGCAGCAAATAATTAGAAAGTCCTTCCTGTACTACGGATTACCTTGTGCTTCATACTTAGGAACAAAAACCCATTGCTGTATATTTATCTGTAATGATAAGCCACCTGCTTTATCAGCTGCATTATCCTGGAATTTATTTTTTCAAAGATAACATTTTAAAAGTGTGACGCATTTAAAAGAAAACACCAGGAAATGGTGGAAAATTATTCAGCTGGAGGCAAGCTGGCAAGGTGTTGTCAGGGATAAAGAAAGGGCCCATCCAACCTCCACAAAGCGTGCTCCAGCTTCGATAGATGACAAGATGTATGTAACTGTGGGCAGACAGGGGCTGTTAGAGTTAGAGGACCCATATGTTGTAGGAAGAGCTCTAGAAGAAAGTTCTTTCTTTTACAGCACTCCAAATAGTGAAAGAAGGGAGATCTTGACACCCTGTGAAAACTATGGCAAGATATTCTCAGGGTCCTGTAGCCAGCAGCTAACCTAAGCCTGGGATTTGAGATGCCCTGCCAATGAACAGATCAGAAAGCCTAGCTCATACTAAAGGTACTTGGCCCACTAACAAAGACAAGAGAGCATGCATTTCCACTTATTAATGGCTGGTGGCAATGGACAGCTGACTGTTGGCAAAGATTGGACTCTGTTGCCTATTCAAGGACATAGAAAAGCCAGAACATTCTTACGGCCTTTAATATCTGAAGGATGCACCAGAGGGCATAAGAACGTAGATCTTCATCTAGCTGTGGCCCAAGGAGTAGCATGTACCAGAGAGACAATGCACCATGGGTCAGGAGATGAGGTGTGGCAAAGGCTAACAGGCTGGTAAGAAGGGAAGCCAAAGGTTTGAAAGGAAGAGAGAAAGATTGGGGTTGAGAAGAAGATTGCTATTAGGAATTATGAAAGTGGGTGAGTTACTCAGATTTTAAACACGGCATGAGTCTATTTAGCAACAACAAGTGGGATAGAAAGCTTTACTTTGTTATGCACTTTATTTTTCTTTGTGCTATCTCTAATTTATATATTTTTGATTTAAATATACAATTGCTGTTGTTAAACATTGGGCTCGATTTGGAAACATATTCTCGGCTACAATGAACATTAGATGTTAAAACTTTCCTGTAGCAACAGTTAGACATTCAAGCAGTTCAACAGCAGACTGGCTGAAGGATCCCATTGCCCTCAGTCTCAAATTAACAAACTTGTGGTGTAAAATTTCATCAAGATTTTTACTCAGTCATTGTCCTACTTATACACCAGTTTTCAGGCATCTAATGAACAGGAGTAGAAGACGGTTAATGTTTTGCAGACCACAAGGCATTTTCTTGTGCTTTGGGACAGGACATACTCATTTTGCAGTTAGGCACAAAATAACTTTTAGCAGTGACTGCCAGTAAACAGAATGCAGTTTTCTGATGCTTTTTCACTAATGGTTGGAAAGGCTAATGTCATTAAAATATAAGGAATGGTAAATACTGAGAATGCAGCTACCAACAACCTACCTCCTGCTGTTAAATTCATTTTGTGATCAAATGTTTATGAAATTTAAATAAAAGTAATCAACCATGAAAATTAAACAAATATTGCATGAAAATAGTAAGAGAGTAACCACAATTTCACCCAAACTACCCTGTTACGGATCAAAAATCCTTGATGTACCTTCAAACTAGGGAAGTAGACAAAGAAAGCCTCAAAGGTATGTTATTACATTATTAAAATCAGAACAAAACTTATGGAAACATTTTGAATTCATACTTAAATGACACTCCACGAGAATAACAGGTTTGAGTGTTTTGGTTAAAGGTAGGAATGGACTGTGATTATGTGACCAGACTGCTAAGGATCCTCCAAGAATCACTGTGTGACCTAAGCACTTGGTGTCTGAGGTCAACTGCTTTTGTGCATGGCAGTTCAGCCTCCATCAAATTAGGTGCCCCATTGTACATGCAAGGTGATATGAAATAAAGCACCAAGTTGGTATGCAGACAGACCTCAGGTGTCCTCGGATCATCGTGTCGTTACCTTGGATACCAGAAACGAATGAAATCCCCTTTCATGAAGATGTCTTAACACTTCAAGAATTTTAATTCCAATCACTTAAAGTCGCTCGTGAACTCTGAAATCTGAGATTTATCCCAAAATGAGGCTTTCAATATTAAACGTAGGCGGCTGCAGGTAGAGAATAATGCTGGTCTTGAAAAAGAGAAAAAAAATAATTACATAAGCTTCACTGCAGAAAGATTTCAGAAACAGAGGAGTATACTGAATGAGTAATTTAAAGCAAATGAGTTTAGCAAAAGGTGTTTTGAAAAAATATGCTAAATGAACAGATTGCATAATTGTATGCAAAGTTGTCTTCCTTAAACAGGATCTCTAAAAACATGATTAAAAGGGGAATACAACGTATGAAATAGAAGTAACTTCCTAAAAGAAGAACAAGTTCAAAAAATGAACAGGAAGAAGTGAAATCACATGTGTGTGTGAGTATTACTAGAATTACCATGTTTTGCAGAGTCATTCTGTTTAGGTTGCACTGCAAAAGAGGAGAAGGACATCAAGATTCCAAACAAAAGGACTCCATTTCATCCATCAACTAAAAGTTAATATGGCCTAGTATCTTCATCAGTGACCCTTGAAATAATGGCAGATATCCACTGTCTCATACATGAGTATGGTTTGTATCTTCTGGAGTCAACTTTTATTGTCATTTATTCACATATATAGTACGGTATATGGTCAAATGAAATTTCATCTGTTACAGTCCCCAGTGCATAGGCAAAAAAACATACATTTAACATACACCGTAACACTGCAAAACCAGTGCAACAATACTATGTAAAAAAATAAAAGATACAAAACTATAAAGCTCGAACAATGTTCATTATCCATAGTAAAGTGCAGCGTGTAAAGTGACAGTACATAATTGGGAGAATGTTAAAGGGATGTGGCACTGGGTGACATGTAGGAGTTCAGAAATCTGACAACTTGTGCACAGAAGTTAAAGGACCTGGCTGTGCTGGTCCTAATGTTGCGGTATCCTCTACCCGACGGCAGGAGGTCAAGTAGCATGTGTAATTGGTGAGAGATGACTTTCACAATGGCAGAGGCCCTACGCAGACAGCCACCTGCCTGAAAAATGTCCTGGATCGATGACAGGGAGGGAGGCCCCTATGACCTTCTCAGCAGTTGGTTGGGTGTTAGCAAAATAATTTTGGAGTTGCATCTCAGTATAACAATTTCTGCTTCAGGCATCTCCAGATTGGTTGGGATCTAGTTGTCTGGAGACGGAAGACGCTGAGCTCTGCCTCCACTGTTCTGATCCATTTGTGCTTATTTTTTTTCTAGACTAGACACTGCTTCCGGTACTTTTTCCAGATTTACTTTGTTTTTTTAATATGCCACCAGTTGTCAGTTTATTAGTTCCAACTGTCTAGTAGAGTGCTGCATCTCCTTTGGTTTTAGAATAGCATGAATTCATCTTGCAACCAACATGTCCATCCAACTGAAGTGTGCAAGTGTCAGCAATAATTTTCATGTACTCTTCTTGCCATTCAGATGTTCCTTGGAGATCCTAACATATGTCAGGAAAGCATTGCCCGCACCATCATATTGCAACCAGTAGGTTATGCTATTGACAGGTTGGCCACATGAATTCTTGTTGCTTGCACCAAATTCCGCTACTTCCATCAGCATGTCTGGCAAGACATTTTTTTTCCACGGTTCTTCAACACTGTTTTGATGCTTCTGCCATTTGGAGACATGCTTTATTTTTTTTTGCTGACAGAATCAGCACCCAATATGCTCTTTGGCTGTTGCAGCCCATTTGAAGCAAAGTCCAATAAGTGATAAATTCTGAGATGTCATTCCAGTCACCAACGCTCTATTCATTTGTGATTTTCCCGATTGTGGCCTGTCTATTTGTGTGTACAATTCTCACCATTATCTTGACCCCTCTGTTCCACAAGCTGTTTTTACTCATGCACTCGCCTATCACTGGTAGTTTTTAAACCCTTGAAATGGTTTTGTGTGAAAAGGCATGAAAACAGCTGTTAGGGAGATACTAGAACCCACATATCTTATGTCAACTATCCTGACACTTTCATAGTCACTGTGGTTACCACTTTGGCCTCTTCAATGCTAAATTAAACACTACTCGTGCTAGAAATGGTGGTATGCCTGATTTATACCACACACTAATATCTTGTCATGTGCAGTATGATGTGTTAATATATAGAATTTCCATGAAGCTGGGAGGTGTACCTAATAAACACACCACTTCTACTTATTCTCTAGTAGTGACAGCAAGTTTGCATTTTATTATTCAGCTGGACTTTTTAAAAGCATTTGCAGGTAACTTTGTAGATGTTGGCACTTTGTCCTCTTGGTCTTATTATTGTGTAGGAGATTAGAGGTCAATCCCTTCAGTCTACTGGGGTAAAACTTAATTCCTTCAGTGCAACTGGATCCTCTTACACTACCGGTAATGTACACTGGGAATCTTTAAGTTTAAATGACCCCTCTGCCTTTTGGTCTCCTTTAATCTTATATCGTATTTTGGTTAACTCGTTTTTATTCCTTGAAAAAATATACACTTTGCATTTTTAAGTTTTGAGGTTGGCAATGGGTCAAAGGAAAGAGAAGAGGCACTTGGTGGGACAGATGTTGTTGCAATTTAATTAAGGGTACAAAATAGTGCCCATTTTTTCCCTTGTTTTTTTAATGTCATCGAAGATTTGGAGTAACTTAAGGCACATTGTAAAATTCACAACCTTTAACAAAAAAAAAAATGATTGCTGATTATGTTAGATTATCAGAAAAGAAACTAGACCCCCACTACCAACTGCAAATGCAGTTTCTGTCCATTGTGACCACTAGGGGGCACCAGTGAGCCCCAAACCACAGACATGATGCCACCCAACACAATTCCAGGTTCAATTAAAAGGTTTTTATTGGTAGCCAACATGTTTCCAAATAAGCACCAGCCAAAACACACAAGTATAATTAAAGATTCTCTTCTTCCTTCCATCCTCCTGATGTGTCTCGCACACTGCCTTCCAACACGCCAACGTGAGGCTGTGGGCTTCTATTCAACTAGACATAAGAACTGCTTCCCCTGTCATCCCCAGGTCATCCAGAGCAATTCCAGGTCATGTGGAAACCAGGGCAGTCCTTCCCTGGCAGCTGCATCTGGTGGTATCAAAAAGCCCAGACGTGGCTGTGTTTCTGGACTCCAATTTCCATGCCACCCTGTGGGTGTCCTAATTTGGTTCAGCCTTGAGGAACACTGCTCCCAGCTCCATCCGTTATGGCCTCCTGGCTGGGCATGAAATCATTCTCCATCCTGGCCAGTATGCCCGTCCTTCTTTCATAGCACTTACACCAACTTAACAGCAAGAACTGATATCGTAGCACATCAAATCAAAGATTGTTTTTCCTCCATAAAGTCACTGTTGTGGGTCAGATATTTAAAAAGCCACTAGAATGTATCATCTGTTGCCACATATGACTATTAGTTTTTAGTTTGGCATTAAACTTTTACTAAGGAAAGGTAAAATTTTAATGACCCAGGACCCTGGAGTATAATGTAAAATGAATTTACTTATACAAAATGTATTAACATTTCTTAGTGATAAAAACAAAAAACAAATAAATAAATACAGTTTTGCTTTCTAGGTGTTTTCAGCTTTTGGGTTTTATAGTAAAATCTTCCTTTTGCATCCCGTGTTTTCATAGATTACAGTGTCTTCATCTGTGGTAATAGTGATAATCTTCTCTAAGGACAGAATCAGAAGATCAGAAAGCCATTCTTGCCCATATAGGTTTTTGTGTTTGGACTTAACTGAATTGAGTTTAGAAGAACTTTGTTCAGAGTTTGTTGTTGATACAATGCCCAAACCTGACTCACCTCTGAAATCTTGAAATCTGATGCGACTAACTTGGTACTTCCAAGCAGTTATAGTGCCAGTATTGGGCTCAGGTAGGCCTAGCACACATTTTACTCACTTGCCCACACTGTTTTGTAGATTTGTTTTGTTTTTTCTTTATCCGACAAAAATGAGCTTGTATTACATACATTTCAATATGCATCTCCCATGGTCATCAACCATGAAATATTCCTTGCTGCCATGTCTGACCTTGGCATTATTGCATCTGGCCTAAGGTGGTTTGAGTCGCACCTCTTGGGCAACTCTTACCGTGCCTCCTGGCAAGTTGAGATGTCAAAGGTACACTAATCTAGAACTGGGTTGCCCCAAAGATCAGTGCTGGGTCCTCTCTTCCTATACACCTCCTCACTAGGCACTCTCATTCAGTACCTTGATTTCTCATATTGGTGCTATGCCAATGATACACAGTTGTACCTGTCATTCATTCCCTCCACAGAACCAAACAGTATGAGCTAGAATCTCAGCATATCTCACTTATATTGCAAGGAACACCATCTCCAGCTCATCCTAGCAAAGGCAGACCTTGTTTATTCCAGGTTGTCTGTCGTTTCAACATCACTGTTGAACAGCCCACCTCATTATTGTTAACACCCACCAAGTCTGTATGCAACCATGAGATGGTAATCAGCTGTCCTAAACTGACCATATTGCTGTGGTCTCTCGGGCCTGCACATTCACTCTGTACAACATCCCCTAAGATCAGTGGCAGGAATACCTGCATGTGTTACCAAGTAGCTGCAGTTGAATTCAAAATGCAGCAGCACATCTGATGTTCAACCATCCGAGGCGGGCACATGTCATTCCTTTTTATATTGGCTCCTGTAGCAGCACTTATTAAGTTCAAATCCTTTATGCTTGTCTCCAGAGTAGTTAATGGGTTAAAACCTATATACAGTGCATCCAGAAAGTATTCACAGCGCATCACTTTTTCCACATTTTGTTATATTACAGCCTTATTCCAAAATGGATTAAATCCATTTTTTTCCTCAGAATTCTACATACAACACCCCATAATGAAAACATGAAAACAGTTTACTTGAGGTTTTTGCAAATTTATTAAAAATAAAAAAATTGAGAAAGCACATGTACTTAAGTATTCACAGCCTTTGCCATGAAGCTCCAAATTGAGCTCAGGCGCATCTTGTTTCCCCTGATCATCCTTGAGATGTTTCTGCAGCTTCATTGGAGTCCACCTGTGGTAAATTCAGTTGATTGGACATGATTTTGAAAGGCACACACCTGTCTATATAAGGTCCCACAGTTGACAGTTCATGTCAGAGCACAAACCAAGCATGAAGTCAAAGGAATTGTCTGTAGACCTCCGGGACAGGATTGTCTCGAGGCACAAATCTGGGGAAGATTACAGAAAAATGTCTGCTGCTTTGAAGGTCCCAATGAGCACAGTGGCCTCCATCATCCGTAAGTGGAAGAAGTTCGAAACCACCAGGACTCTTCCTAGAGCTGGCCGGCCATCTAAACTGAGCAATCGGGGGAGAAGGGCTTTAGTCAGGGAGGTGACTCTGTCAGAGCTCCAGAGGTCATCTGTGGAGAATTGAGAACCTTCCAGAAGGACAACCATCTCTGCAGCAATCCACCAATCAGGCCTATATGGTAGATTGGCCAGACGGAAGCCACTCCTTAGTAAAAGGCACATGGCAGCCCGCCTGGAGTTTGCCAAAAGGCACCTGAAGGACTCTCAGACCATGAGAAACAAAATTCTCTGGTCTGATGAGACAAAGATTGAATTCTTTGGTGTGAATGCCAGACGTCATGTTTGGAGGAAACCAGGCACCGCTTATCACCAGGCCAATACCATCCCTACAGTGAAGCATGGTGGTGGCAGCATCATGCTGTGGGGATGTTTTTCAGCGGCAGGAATTGGGAGACTAGTCAGGATAAAGGGAAAGATGATCTTAAAATGGCTGTGCACCAACGCTTCCCATCCAACCTGATGGAGCTTGAGAGGTGCTGCAAAGAGGAAAGGGCGAAACTGGCCAAGGATAGGTGTGCCAAGCTTGTGGCATCATATTCAAAAAGACTTGAGGCTGTAATTGCTGCCAAAGGTGCATCGACAAAGTATTGAGCAAAGGCTGTGAATACTTATGTACATGTGATTTCTCAGTTTTTATTTTTAATAAATTTGCAAAAACCTCAAGTAAACTTTTTTCACGTTGTCATTATGGGGTGTTGTGTGTAGAATTCTGAGGAAAAAAATGCATTTACTCCATTTTGGAATAAGGCTGTAACATAACAAAATGTGGAAAAAGTGATGCGCTGTGAATACTTTCCGGATGCACTGTATATGGAGACACTTGTGAGGTTCTATGCTCTTTCTCACCCAATGAAGTGTGCTGATAAATGTCATTTTGTGATGTAGCTTCTGAGTGACATCACATCTCAATCCAATCTCTTTTCATGTATAGTTCCTAGCTGGTGGAAGAGACTGCCCACTTCCATCCAAATTGCTGACTCCCACAATGTGTTTAAGAAACACTTTCATGAATATTTGCCTAATTGATAATGGCTTTGTTATGTTTTTGCAGCCAAGAAAGTGCAACTTGCTTGCATTTTGTTCTAAGCACTTCACTTGTGATGATGAATTTTGTTACCTTGTCCTGTAACACTTGCTCTCAAACAGTCTCCCAGACTGATGTTTACTCGATTATGTTGATCTCCTTTGTAAGTCTGTTTAGGTGAAAGCGTCTGCTGAGAGAATAAATGTAAAATATTATAATATGCCTGGAGATGGGAGAGAGTAAGAGACACAGAGAGAGAGGAATCATACAAGGCAAGCAGGTTTGACACCTACCTGTTTATGTGTTCATTATTTTACTTCACAAAAAAAACAACAGATGGCTAAACCTTAGCATGCCTAAGGAAACATCTCCACTGCTACAGACAATGGGGAATGCCACAAAAGTAGTAAATATGCACATTCTGCAACCGCTGGCCTTGTCCTGTCTCCAAGCGCACTTGTTCATCATAGACCATACTCTGTCACACACATGCTGACATGCAGCAACATTGTTGCAATCCACTTTCTTCCCATATAAATCCTTATAGCTTCTGACTCATGCCTTCTTGGCTGTTCAGCTGCATGCAGTACTTTGGCACCTGCATCCGACTCATGTTATTCACCTAGAAGTCCTCCTCCTGCACATTGCATCTCTTGTTTGCCCCCTAAGCCTGGATGAACACACAGTCAGATTGACTGGTAACAAAAAATGTTTCAGAGCCGAAAGCCGGCATTGAAATTTACTTCTTCTGAGTGCACTGAACTTTGTTTTTGAAGAATCGGCCAAGGCCATGGATTTGTTCAATATGGGTGAGCTACCAACTCCACAGACAGAATCTTCTAACCTTCATTATATCTAATAAGCTGGGCAGGTACAGGGCATGGATGGAATGTAGTATTGGCAAAATATGACTTTGGTCAGCGCTGTTTTCAATGTGTAGCATGTTTTGCGAGACATCTTTCTGTTCATTATGCTGCTGATTCTGGCTATTTCCATTTACGTACTTTTTACCTATTCAGATGCAATTAATGCAGTTTTTAAAAAGGAATTTAAATTTGAATTTCAGCTGCTTTGAAGTTTATTAAATTAGATAAGATATAGTATATCAGTTCTTAGTTTACATAAATGTACACCCAACTCCCATTACAGTAAACCCTGAGTAGTGAGCGACCCATGTAAAAAAAGGCTGCATAAACATTTATAACTTAATTGAAGACATATTCAATCATGGATTTCAGAAGCTGGAAGTTCATGGCATATGTGAAGCAAATCAAAAGGTGGTTAGTTTATTTTTATGAGGCAATCATTTATAAATAGGTTTAAATTAGAGTGAACTGCAAAAAAAAAAATGACGCCCCTAGTTAAAACAGTATAAGTTGATTTTTAAAATTGTTTTTGTAAGTATTGTATACTTAATAACATTATGTCTGTTGTGGCAGGACCCGACCGGGACGCCCCTTCAGTATATGTTCTAGGGGAGCATCCATGGGCTCCTCAGTACCTCCCCTGGGATGTTTGGTGGCAGCCTCCCTGGGTGATGTGGGTGCCTCAGTTTCCCGCAGGGCTCCATGGGAGATGGAGTTCTCCACAACCCTATGAGGATCAGGGGTGGCCGCCAGGGGGTGCTGTATGGACCCTGGAGCCTTTATGGACCCCTCTACAGTCCTGCGCGGAAGTGCAGTTAGCCACAGGGGGGCAATAAAAAAAGGCCAACATCCACCTCTAAGGAGCCAGAATCGGGAGAAAGAGGACGAGGTTGCCTGGGAGGAGTGGTGGTGCAAGGTGGAGAGTTGTTGGTGTCGTATTTACGTGCTTTTGGGACTGTGTATTGCCTGTTGGGTTCACGGAGAAGACGAAGCCCCACGGGTGAAGAAAAATAAAAAGCATGCTTGTTTTTACATGTGCCACTGCGTCAGTCTGTGCCGAGTCAGGTGCTATATAGCGCCTTTTACACTGTTCATGAAAAATGTAACCCCACCTTGTTCTGAAGTCTTGGTACTGCTCTTATTTTAAGTCTGAAACCTTCAACTGAAATCTATTGTCTTCGTTCTTCTCAAAGTTGGCAAGAACACCTGAAGATACAGAGATACATTTTCACAGCTGCCAGCAGTTTTCAGCTGCTTTGCATGGTTGCAATTGACTTTAGTTGATAGGCAGAAAATGCTGTGTGGTGTGTGGAACAGTTATTTTATAAATGTCATAATACTTATTGAAAGTGAGGAACAGCCAATAACCATGTAACTGTCTAGAGAACCTGGCATAATAGTGAATACAGTATATGCAGCTTGTGCACAGACAGAACAGCTGTCTATCATGTCGTAAAATCACGCAAACTATCCATCCCATCCATTTTCTAACCTGCTGAATCCGAACACAGGGTCACGGGGGTCTGCTGGAGCCAATCCCAGCCAACACAGGGCACAAGGCAGGAACCAATCCTGGGCAGGGTGCCAACCCACCACAGTCACACAAACTAACACTTAAATATTTATTATACATTATTTGTGGATATATAGCAGTTAAGTATCATAGTAAACAGTATTTTACCTACAATGCTTTAAAGGCATGTTGCTTATTGCTGCTTTTTCCTTTTTTCCAATGCAACAGTAGGCATACATTTTTTGCTGTATTTTTTACTTTGCATGTTTAATTTTAATTTTTTTTTTTTGTTAATTGATTTATGTTGATTTTTCAGATGACATAATTTTGTAATATCATGCTTTACTTCAAAAATGTTTTCCTTTTGCTGTGTTTCTGTTACACATGTCAACTGATGACATGTCTACAGTAATTTATTGTCAATACTTAAAAAATAAAGTCAAAAAAGAAATTTTATATACTGTCTGCCTTCTCTGCTTATGATTTCTGGTTTTGCCCAAATACCAAATACAAAAAAATCTTATAACCTTATTTCTTTACATTCAAATAATTCATAAAACTTCCAACAATGCATTTAACCAGACACTTGCTACTCACAGTGTTTCAGCTACAATATTAACTTTACTTTTGTTCATCTAATGCCTTTTATGTTTTATCTTAAAAAAATAAACCTTGTGTCAGAATGTGACTGGAGCTCCACTACTAGTTGCTTCTTTTGTCTACAATTTGCTTGTAACTCCTCCTACTGGTATCTGTTGCCAAGCAACATTAATTCAGGAGGCATTTACATAGTAGGAGGAGCTTGATGGAGGCTATTCACTTTATAATTGGTCTTGTTAATCTTTGCAAAAGCTCCTTTGTCATTTTAGTGATTTTTGTTTGTGTTTGTGATTTTCTGATCCATTTTGACTATTTTTTTGGACAACAGACTTATTTATTAAAACTGACTTATTTTACCATTTTGTTGTGTTTGTTTCCACTTCTGCTAATCCAGATCTGCAAATGTTTTGTAGTCATTTAAAATCTATTCTACTTGTAACCCTTTAAAGCCTTGGTATTCAGCTTGTAAGTCTTGTATTTTTTTAATTGTTGAAGTAATGTTGATATTTTTACTCTTAGCCTTTTGAATATGTAGTACAGTAGTTTAAGTTTCTTGTGTATTCTTTCAAATGTGTTTTTAATGCCTTTTTGTTACTGCTTACATTGTTCTTCACGCATTCTGTTTTTCTAGAATCCTCTAATGTTTTTCATGATGTATTGTTATGTTTTAGAATAAATGTATCTTCAGTCTGAATGAGAATGTCCTTGAAAAGTCATCACCTATTATTGACAGTGTTTTGAGGTTATAATTCAATTCTTAAATTCCATCATGTTGCTTGATTCCCCACAAATCCACCTTCCACAAATGCTGTGCCTATATTGGTGCATGTCTGTGTAGCTTCAAGCTTTGACATGCTATGATTACAGCTTCTTAGTGGATAATCAAGCAGTTCTCTTACTCAACATTTTAAATACTAGATGTGCCTCTGCTGGCTTCATGCCATGTGGAAATAAGCCAAGTGAGAAAGACTTCCTTTGTTGTCATTTTCTCCTTTGTTCTTTGAGCAGTGGTTTCAAAGTCAATTTTAGAATACCTTAACTCACCAATAGGCAGCATATAGTACCAGTGTCTGATTTAAGAACTTAGAGTGATGGTGTGGTGATATACAATAGCAATGTCAACTACAGAACATCAACTTATCAAGTTGTGTGGCAGATAGAAGTACTTTGGGAACCTGTAAATCTCGATGAAATTATACAGAAGTTAGGTGAATAGGGATTTCTGTATGAGTAATGTGGTGCTTTATAGCCTGTTGTCCTTACAATTGCTCATATGCTTTTGGGCAGAAAAACTGTATGATTGTTCACAGCAAAACTGAGAATGAGAAGTAGTTTCATCTAAGTTTGTGGGCATGCTGCTGGTGCTAAAAGTTGTAAACGGGCCCTGAGATGAGTGCGATCTCGGCTACAATATCATACACTGTGTTATTTCATTAAAAGGAAGACATAGTTGCTTCAGTTACAGAATCTGGTGATCTATGGATCCTTTCATTTCTGGCTTTCGGCTTTATCACTCCTTGTTTTGTGTCTTGAGCAAATGCATGTTTGTTATATTGAAGTGTCAAACACCGCTACTCCAATTCTTTACCTTCCTAAAGGATACGTAACTTGAAGGAAGCTCCTTTCAGACATTTCTTAACATAATGCCTGTTCCTGTTGCTTCTTGTTTTAAATAATGCACATTCATGCTAGAGTTGTATGTTTTCTTTTATATTAAGCAGAGCTGGTACGTTAAATAGTGTCACTTGAGGAAAGACATATTTTTGCCTCCCTCTCCCCCATATCCCTTACTAGTCTTTAGATGATACACTTAATCTACTGTAACAACAATGACCAATACAGTGAACCCTCGTTTATCACGGTTAATCCGTTCCAGACTCTACCGTGATAAATGAATTTTCGCGAGGTAGGATTCTTTATTTATAAATCGAATATTTTCGCAGTTAGAGTATAGAAAACCTGTTTACGACCTTCTAAATACGTTTTTTAACATTATTAGAGCCCTCTAGACATGAAATAACACCCTTTAGTCACCATTACACTCGTACACTCGTAATATATTAGACAAAATAAGAGAAAATAAGACATATTAGACGTTACAAATATCATATTACTAGGCGCACTCGCCTTTTAAGGCGACCGACTTTTATCCTCAATTTTTGTGTGCTCCATGTGTACATCAGGCATGTAAGTGTAGGGAATGAGAACATCAAAGTGCCCATTCATAACATCTCCCGGAAACCTAAGTTTTTTTTTCTATCCCCTCAAGTGCCTGTCCAAAGTCGTACAATGTCAGCCAATGTACAATGTACCGCTAAAGACGGAGTTTCATGCACTAAATAAGCTATAGATGAGAATAAGCAAGCACCATCTCCCCTGATATTTACTATGCGGTGAGGCATTTGTACTCCATCAACATTAATTATTTCCAGAGACATCATTTTGTCTATTTTTCCAGCGCATCGCGCACAAAAGCAAGGGTACGCTGGGAGCACCAGAACTCTGCTCACATCGCGTCGCTTCGTACCTCAAGTCGCAAGTAGTAAGTATGTAATAAGCGGAATACCACTACGCTTTGCACTCATGGGACGGAAGGACAATCCCGAATGCTTTTATATAGTAAATTATTGTACTGTACATCTAATTGCACACAACCACTAACCTATGAAGGCACGACCTCAGTAGGAGAGTCTTCAGAGGTGATGCAGTATCTTCAGCAGGTGCGTAGTTGTCTTCTTCCGCTGAAGGAGTACTAGGAGTAGGCAGTGGGTGTCTGGGTGTGCGGCTGAAGAACATCTTGATAGGCAGTTGCTGGTGCTGTCTTTTTATATGCGTGAGGAGGCGTTTGTAGTGTATTGCCATCTTTGATCATATCCAAGAGTTTCACCTTCTCCTGGATAGTAAGCATTTTCCTCCGGCGCTTAGTTTTATTGTCAGAAGGCTTAGAAAAAGCAGCACGTTTAGGAGCCATCGAAGGGCTTATATAAAAGTTCTCAGAAAGCGCATGCATAGTGACGTAATCGTGTATGAGAAAAAGATCGCGATAGAGTGAAGCCGCGAAAGTCGAAGCGTGATATAGCGAGGGATCACTGTAGACATTGCGAAGGTTTGGGGCAGCCACCTATATCATTTTTCCCGGCTGAAAAACTGATGCAATAGCACAGACATGTTCACACGACTGAGTCCAAAATAGAACTGAAAAAGTAAAGACAAGATGGCAACTTTAAAGGCCAGTAAGGGAAGTGATGTCATCAGGACTGGAACTGGAAGTGACGGCGTTGGCTGTCCCAAAGCCGGGCAAAATTTCCTTAGAATGGTCTGTAAGAGATCGAGAAAGAAAATTAGTGCACATCACCCTCCTCTGATCTGGCGTTGTCTCCTAAACACACGTGTGTGACACTACATATATATGCACATCCTCAGAATAACAGACAAAACAACAAGTAAATAATATTTGAAAACAATGTGAAACAGCGAAAAATGTTACTTAAAAACGATAAAACATACAAATTAAGCATTAAAAACAACAAACATATAAATTCTTTACTGCTTATGTTTGCCTCTTCTAAAAAACAACTATTTTTATTGAGATTTCCAATTGCAAAATTGAATGTGAAACAATATGCTGCTTTTTCACTCCTCCTGTACATTTCTGTAAAAGGCGTCTGCCCTTAATAACTAAATCTGTGCAGTGCAATTGAAGTGACATTTATCAAACGTGTGACTGATATCTTATCATTCCAGAGATTAGTTCAATTTTAATAGGTTACATAGGCAGTATAGAGTATACACATTATGATATGTGAAAATAAAAAATGAATGCCAGTAACATGTATCAGTATTTCTCATCAAAATGTGTATGCATTTGTTTGATGCTTAAAAGCTGTATATGAGGAAAGGTGCTATAAACTGAGTTGTGTGAAATTCAAAACTTTTCAAATGAAATTATTTCTGACAGTTTTTAGTAGCATTAAAATATTTCTCTGTTTTTAAAAGCAGTATAATAAATAAGGAACCACACGAGTAGGTAATTCTTATGATTCTTACTTAACTCTCATTTTTTGTATTGCCATGTTTTTTCACATAAGGTGGGCCCACAACAAAGATATCCATCAAGAAGCCTTTATTGAATAACTGTGAAGTATCCAGAACCCAGACACAAAACATTGTAGCTGTTCAGACACCTCTTTACAGCCCGTTGCTCTAGCTCAGGATACAGAATACTTTAGTCACGCACCACACAACAAGTCAACTACAGAATCCTTCTGTGTATGACAAGCAGGATAACTAAGATATGGGTAAACGTTACCTCTGAACATTGAAATAACTGAATGAAGACTTCTAACTTCCCTGGATAGTTCAGTATTTTTATTTCGTAATGCTACAAAAAAACAAATATAGCAAAATGTTGCCTGAGGCAGACGCTCACCTCTAACACCAATAGTGATGTAGTAGACATGGCTTACCTGTTACTCTGCGTATATATAGGTTAAATTTTATGTGCTTTATATGAAGCACATGAATATTGACTCAGATGGTGACAATTACATAGATGAGACATAGATTTGCTAGAATTATTATTATAAAACTAGTTGGAGTTGGATGTTCTTTAGAAAAGACAATAGAATGCACATCAAGATTTTCCTCATAAGGGCTTTGAATGTAAAGCACACTGCACTGGAACATCTCTACATTTCCACTGGGTCTAGTGAAAGATCACTTCAGCTCCAAAATATACAGCATATTTACTATACATTCAGTGAACTACAGAGTGCAATGTCCATTGAAATAATGTAACATTGTATTTGCTGTTCAGAATATTTATTTTGTTTAATTAATCTCACATTTAGCATATTTGTACAGTATGTATTAACATAAATGTTTTAAATTCAAAGGTGTAGATATAGTAGTATCCAATGAAGGGTGGGCAAAGTCATTCCTGGAGGGCCGCAGTGGCTGCAGGTTTTTGTTCCAACCCAATTGCTAATAAGAAGCACTTATTGCTCTAGAAACACTTCTGCTTTATTTTAGTTGTCTCCCTCATTAAGATTTTGAACCCTTATTGCTTATTTAAGTCTTAAACAGCTGCAGTCTCGGTTTTTAATTGCTCCTTATTAACAAGAAGATGCAAATGACAAAAGAAAAGTATTTGGATGATATCCATAGAATGGAAAAAAAAAATCTAGGATATGAGAATGACTTGACATAGCAGAGTTAAAGCACTAACAAGCCAAGATATTTAATTATTGGCAAGGATTGTTTTCTAATTAAGCAACTGGGTTGGAACAAAAACCCACGGCCACGGGGGCCCTCCAGGAATGACTTTGCCCACCCCTGATTACTAGAAGATAGCTTTGTCAGTGTGAATAGTAGAAGTTATAGGGTAATGAGTGTCAAGCTAGGCCTTGGTCAGACTGTAGTTAATGTGATTTGTGAATATGCTCCTCCAGTGGGCTGTGAGGAAGAGAAGAAGGACAGACATTTTCTGGGCACAAATGGATGAAGAGTTTGGAGCAGTGCAAGAGGGAGAAAAGGTGATTGTGGTGATCTAAATGAGCATATGTTAAAGAGTAGGCAGTTGATAGAGAGGGTACACAGATGGTGGGGAGTACAGGAGAGAAATGCCAAAGGGGAGAGGATAATAGATTTTGCCATGGCATCTAATTTGGTAGTAGTTAAAACATTTTTTGAAAAGAAAGTAAATTCACTTGTGACTTACAGAAGGAGGTGATTAAAAGAGGAAAGGCTTAAGGACATGTTTAGGAAGAAACATTTAAAAGAAGTGTAATCATCTGAGAGTGTGAAGGAATGGTGGGAGAAAAATAGAAAAGCTGTATTAAGAGCAGGTGAAAAAGTGTCATGTAGAATGACAGGAGAGAGCCCACTGGGGACAAAGAGGCATGGTGGTGGAATAGAGAGGTGTAGGATGTGATAAAGGCTAAGAAGGAGTCAAAGAAGACATGGTACCACTCAGACAGAGAAGTGTATAGGCAGACAGACAAGGTGGCAAAGAGGGCAGTACCAAGAGCCAATGTACAAACTTTGGAGGAGGTGTATGAAAAATTGGAGACTAAAGGAGAGAGAGAGAAAGATTTCTGGGATAGCAAAGGCTAAGATCAAGGCTGGAAAGGATTTTAGTCAGATAAATCAGATAAAAAATTAGCTTGGTGTGGTCCTAAATAAGTGTGATGGGATCAAGAATAAATTAAAGAAGAGGTACTTTGAAAAGCTGTTGAATGAAGAAAATCCTAGGATAGTATTTGGGGATGGAGTACCAAATGAAGGGCTACCACTAAGAATAAGAAGTTAGGAAGTTAAAGAGGCACTGAAAAGAATGAAAAGTGGAAAGGCAACAAAACCAGATGAGATAGCAGAAGTGTGGAAGAGTTTAGAAGAAGAAGAAGGAGCAGATGTGTTGTGGGATGAAATTCAGAAGATCAGTGAACAGGAGAGAATACCAGAGGAGTGGAAGAACAGTGTACAGTAATTGTACTCATTCATGAAGGAGAAAGGTGATATTTAGCATTATGGAAACTGTAGAAGGGGCCTGAGTTGCCTTGAAATCTTGCATATTGTAATCTTTTTAGTTAGCCAATAAAAGGGGTCATTGAACTTGGCTTTTCTCTGCATTCATAATGGTTAACATGGTACAACACCCTAGTACTACAGACATACAAGACACTGGGAAAATGTTATATAGAGAAGGCTTAGGAAAGAGACCACCATAGGGGAGGAGCTGTTTGGTTTTATATCAGAGAGAGACATTGAGACAGCTGATAGAGAATCATTGGGGAAAACAGAAAAGATTGCATATGGTTTATTGATTTGGTGAAGGCTCATGATAGAGAGTGCAAAATTGAGAATTCTGAAGGTGTATGAGAGAGAAAGGAGTACCAGAGAAGTATGTGAGGATTGTCCAGGATATGTACAGTATGAAGGAAAGAACACTAGAGGTAAAAGTTGTGCTGGGGCAACCGACAAGATCCCAGTTAGAGTACGTCTTTACCAGAGATCTTCATTAAGTCCTACCTCTTTGATCTGGTTATGGATGTGTTGAGTCATGTGATAAAAGACCAATCAGAGGTATAACAAAAATGGGAGAGTTATCTAAGAAAGTAAGGTAAGTAGGTTGAAGTTGTATGGATATGTTATGAGGAGAGACAATGAAAATGTGAGCTAAAGAGTGATGAGAATGTATGTACAGGAAAAGAGAAAACAAAGGAGTCCAAAGCAGAGGTAGATGGAGAAAGTAAAAGAAGATCTGAAGGAAGACGATTTGACTGGCAAGGAGGTGTAGGACCAAGCTGTTTAGTGAAGGAAGATCAAGCATATCAACCCCACACAGAAGTAGGAAAAGTTGAAGAGGAAGAAGAAAAAGAAGTTTTAAGTTGAAAAGATGGTGTATACTGGTGTTGAAACATAAAAAAAAAGGTTGATACCCCGATAACAGTAACAAGACAGGCCAAATCCCGTCCATGTGCCATTGGTCTAAGCTTAATTTGAATTACACTGATTATACTGTAATAGAGGCAAGAACTGAATATGTACTGAGAGGTGCAGTGACGTCACAACCAAATACAATGTGTACACCATTGGATGCTCCTGTGGGCATACACTTTAGTTCAGCAAGTTAAGTCCCTTGTTTTTCAGCTGTGTTGCATGGTTATTCAGTCCAAGTGAAGAAATGATCAGATGCAGGTAAAATAACAAAATGATTAAAATGAAATATTCAAAACGATCTTATCTGTCTATTATAAAAAAAAAAAAATCTTGGAGAGAAATACTAGGGTGACGAGAGACATGATCTTCACATGAAGATCACGGAAGACACTTAAAAGACCTGTGAGATGAAACAGATTGGCCACGGAGTGTCTCATGGGGACCTTAAACATGAGACTTTGTGTCAAGAGCTTGACCCAGGACCGTCTCGCAGGGACGAAGAACATGAGATTCTTGCAAGACACGCCCTTCTTGCACCCAATATCAAAGAAGACCACGGGAAGCAAAACACTCAGTCGTGTAAAGGCTTTGAGCACACAGATCCAGGGCTCTTAACACATATAAAGCATATAAGGACAATACGTTATAGATGAAACGTCAACGACTAAGCGAAGAAGAAAGAGCAGCATAAAGAAAAGAGACTGAAAAGCATGGGAGAGAAAAAAAAAATCTAGGTGCAAATTCAGAAAATAAGGAAAGTAATTATCAATCCGGAGCAAGTGGAATTGAAAAAAAAGCACGTCCAATTGGGCTCAGAATTAAAAGATAAAAAGTAAAAGACAAAGTAGAACTTCATAAAGATGTTCACAAACGTTGGCACTATACATATGCAGAGCAGGTTAGAGATTATGAAAGCAGAGGAATTCGAAAGACTCAAAAAAAAAACATTGGGCAATAGAGATGTGGAAAAAGTTAAGGAATATGAAAGTAGGAAAATTAGAAAGTATAAAAAAAGAAAGTAAAGATTGTAGTAGCGCAAACAAATGGAAATTATTACTCGAAAAAGGGAAAATAATCACCACGGACCAGCGGCCTCATGTATAAATGGTGTGTACGCACAACAATGTTGCGTACAAACATTTCCACATTCAAATCGCGATGTATAAAACCTAAACTTGACGTCAAGCCACGCACATTTCCATAGTAGCTCATACCCTGTTGTACGCAAGTTCTGCGCTCAGTTTTGCAGACTGGCGGCGCCCAGCATCACAGCAGTGCTACTGTTCCCGTGTGGTTACCCTTTCTTTTTTAGATCCACATCCCTGACGCGGCTTTATAAATACACTGAAATTAACCACATATTGTTTATTAGTTTAATGCATCTGATTGTAATTAACCAGTAACAATATAATGGTCCACAGAATGGTCAAACTATTCCAATATCATAACTGCTTTAGCGTTGTTAATCTCACTGCACCTTCTTCTTCTTCTTTCAGCTGCTTCCGTTAGGGGTTGCCACAGTGGATCATCTTTTTCCATGTTACTCTCACTGCACCACTCGGAGTATTTATATCACTGTATCTGAGTGTGGAATCACAGCTCATCAGCTGATTGGAAAGAGAATAATCAGTATACAGCATCAAGCACACACTGCCTCAGCCATGCTGTCTATTGAACTGCTCTCATATGGCAAACACTTCAGAGCCTTTCCTGTACGGACCTTGCGGTTCTGAAACAGTTTCATCCCAAGAACTCTAAATGTAGTCAATCAGTCCATCAAGTGCTCCTTGTAGAATGCTTTGTACTTATAAGTACAATTACCTCACTGTAAACTTGCACTACAGTTATAATATTGCACAACCTGAGCCACTTTATAAAGCGCGTATTTACATATGATGACGATATCATTTTTAAGATGAAATGCAACAAAATATGTTTATTATATTATACAGATAAAACTTTTAACTTCATTTAAATAATCTACCCTGTATATTGTTAATAATTAAACATGTGAGAACAAGGTGATGTAATCCATTCACGGATTGTTCCTGCCTCGCACTGTATTCTTGCTGGTGCTGGCTCGACACTGGAAGGACAGATGGATAGGATAATTAAACATGTACTACGAAGATATTTCAATGTTCCTTAAAAGTTTTAAAGAATTACCGTTCTAAGCTTACAGATGGCTTAACATTTATTACAGAGCTAAATGTGTATTTGGAGAAAGAAAAGGAAGGATGAGAATTGGGGGTTAGTACGTTTGAATGAGACAGTACTGCTGCAATAAATTATTTCATCAAAGGTTGTGCACGGCACAGCAAGCATCTTGCGTGAGGCATGAACAATCACTGCGCCACTGTGTTCCCATGTTTAATAACGTGCTTTAACTCCTATCATCATGAAAATGATATCACTTATACATCCCAGAATGTTAATTATTCAGAGAGCTGTAATATGGATAATGTAATGGATTCTGTGTCCCGTCAAAGGAAGAGAAATCCCAGAAGCACGTAGTGATTCACACACATAGAGCACATAGAAGATCAAATACAAAACAAAGCATTTAACGTGCTACTTTAGTTACGATGGGATTTTAGAAACTAGTAAGTTAAACGATTTTAAGATGAAGTTTATGATGTTCTACTTTAATGACAAAATAAACCACATGATTAAAGTGGAAATTTCGAGATTGAAGTTGACATTTCGTGCTTTTTTCTCTGTACCCTAATAAGCTTTCATGTGACACTCAGACAGTGGGCTACAATTCACCTTTTCATGGTGACTTTGATATCTGACAACTTCTTTTTTATTTTGGCACTGTGTGACTTTGTGAACTTGAGCTTTTGAGTTTCTCCGACATGCTATGTCACTCGAACAACTTCCTTTTGTTGTTTATACCACTGTTTAAACCATCAAATAGTATGTTTTTCCTTACCTCCACTTGGTAATTGCTGAGATTCTTCTATTCCCCCCAGCACGCGCATGCACGTACTTTACTTTTCACGCTGACCGGGATTTATGTAGTGGAAGAACGTGGAAGTTGGTGAATGCACAGATTTATGCATCTGGATTTTTTTGTGCGTAAGCATTTTTCTGTTTTTGTCCACAAACCATGTTATAGTATGAATTCTACACACGGTGTTATGCATGAGGCCCCAGGTGTCATTGAAAAAAAAGGAGGACAAAGCGAGGTCAGAAATAAAAGACAGAGTAGAAAACTAAGTAAAACGTCATAAAGAGGTTAAAAAACAAGGGGGCCAAACACATGCAGAGCAGGTTAGAGATAATGAAAACTGGAATTCAAAACACTCAAAAAAAATGGAGGTGCAAAACACATGCAGAGCAAGATACAGAATACGAAAGAAGAATAAAAATAACAGTGTCAAAACAAAGAAAGTAAAGATCACATTAGTGTAAAAAAAGAGAAATTATTACTCAGAGAAATGGCAAAAAGGTGAATAGAGATCGAATATATGGACAAAGGTGATATGTCAGAAGTATGTAAATATTGTAAGGCTTTGAAGTTTAAGTCAGAGAATCTCAAAAATGTGGTTTAACTCACATGCATTTATTGGTTACTTTGCAAAAAAAATTATTAACTGCTGATGATGTAGATCGTTTTGTCTGCGCTGAAATTCCAAACAGAGACACCTATACTGAATTATGGTACAAAGTCATTAAACACATGTCTCACTGTCCTCATTTAAAAGATTCGGCATACTGGGACTTCAAATATTGTTTTTACAGAAGTTCTGAAATAAAAGTGAAAATAATGAAATAGCAACAATTCAAAGAAAAAAAATCTTAAAAGTGTGTATCCGGAAAACCAAACACGGGGGTTGGCGAAGCGAGCAGGAGGCAAAGCCCCTAGTCTTGTAAAAATATAAAGTTTGTCATTTGTAGGAAGATATTTTTCTCTTTGTCATGTTTAATTGTAGATTCCCCTTATTGAAGACTGAGCATATGGGCTTTCATTTTCACATATACTTTGGTGTATTAGTTTGCCTTTGGAGCAGCGAAGTCATTCTTTACCCAAGTGTTTAGATAGTATCTTTTTGGCTTATAATGGCTAAACTCTTCAATTCCACCCGGGGGAGTAAATGCTAACATTATTCAAAGTTATTGTCTGTTTTTACATGCATTTTTATAACTCTTTAATTTAATATTGTTGTTAGTATTAGCATACTGCTGCTGGATTATGTGAATTTCCCCTCGGGATTAATAAAGTATCTATCTATCTATCTATCTATCTATCTATCTATCTATCTATCTATCTATCTATCTATCTATCTATCTATCTATCTATCTATCTATCTATCCATCCATCTAACAATATCACCTTACACTGGCACAGCTACAACTAGAAAATCAGCACAAACAAACTCCATTTTGAGGCAACCACTACTTAACTTAAACTAACTTAGCAACCACACAATAAAGTATCTATCTATCTATCTATCTATCTATCTATCTATCTATCTATCTATCTATCTATCTATCTATCTATCTATAAATACTAAATTCGGAAACATGCAAATAGCACTAATATATTCATGCCATCAGCAGGCTTACAGAAAATTCTAGTTCAGTAAACATGTCCAGGGTTTGTTCCTGCCTTGTGCCCTGTGCTAGCTGTTCTGGATTAAGCAGGTTAGAAAATTAGATGATTTGTTTGCATGTCTCTTTGATAAAAGATTATTAAAATAATGGTTATTGTTATTTTTCTTCTTATGTATTAGATGGTCTGTCATGCTGTTTTTTAATATCAAAGCTTCGCAAGTCATAACTGTTATGTGAAGTATAGATTCTATGTAGCTGTGGCTGTCTGCTTTTTTGTTACAGAATGATAAATATCTATTTAATAAGTAATTGTGTGTGTCACTTTACTGAGCTGTGCAGACTGTGCATGCCTTTTTATCAGAGGTCTTTTCATTTTCTGACTGTTTTGAAACTAACAGAACTCCTCAGAGTCTATCCTTGGTGTAAGCGACTTCCATGGATGTTGCCTTATCCTTTGGTCCATTATTAAAAAGGCTTAACTCATTCACTGCAGGGGCCAGGGCCTGTCTAGGAAACATGAAGTACAAGGCAGGGTCCAACTACAATTCAGGGGGCTAGTCCATCATAAGTCATAGTTTGCATTTTGTGCGGGTGCAGGTGTAGGTTCAGCACTGTTGGTGCAGATCAAAGTATTGTCTTACACTCACGGTTATAATGGGTTTGGGAAAATATAATTGTGTGTGCCTGCAAGTATAGGTTGAAGAATTTCCTTATACCCAAGGTAAAAATATTGAACAAACTAGACATAGAAATTGTAACCTTTATGCATTTTTAAATAAAAATGTGCTGCAGAAGCTTATTCCTGTCATTCAAAAAAAAGTATTACGTTATTTTGCAAGGACACTGCCTGCTTAGGTCGCTGACATCTTGCACTCACATGCTCGGGCTGTCTAGTGACAACTAGTGAAGGAAATGATTAAGGATTAAGCACGTGTGTAGCGTCCAATCAAGTGACAAAAGTCGTAGGTATACATTTAATTCTGTATATGCTAAAGAGGCAGATTTAATGTGCCCAGTTTAGGATCACAAAGAGTCGATGATTATTACAGCGGCATTTGGTGTAAGGCTGAAAGCAAACATGGTGGATTGTATGTTGGTTCTTTGCTGCACACAATTGCACAACCATTCAAAAAAGAGTAACAGAATCTTATAAATGAAGTATCTGTTTAGTTTTAATCAAATTATTCACAATTAGATATTTTTAAACTATTTGATCTAGTGGCCCAGTAGCTAATGTTCATAACATGAATCTGCAGGGGCTCTGGTGGGCATAGAAAAAGGTAGAAGAATTACTGACACGTTTCCAGTACTTAGTGTTAAAACAGGTAATTCTGTGCAATTAGGTGCACTCACTAATACTAATCAGTCCAAAAATACACAGGGAGAACATGCAGACGTCATGCAGATCCTGGCTCTACAAGGCAAGAATGAAAGCTCTGCACTATCATTCTGCCTATGTTAAATCATCTGTATTAAAATCTCTAGGATTCAACCTAATTAAAAGTAAATGCATCCTTATGAACTTCTGTTCAGTTCATATCACTTGATTTCAAGCTAAATTATGTGCCTGCCTATCCACTCCTCAGTAGCTATCATTAGACGACCGAAGCAAGCATGTATAGGATCTTAAAAGCAGCAGCAGGCAGTGGCTTTGCACAATAACACAATGATTATTATGAAATACTGCAATACATTGGTGAAATAAAGCAATCTTTTTTTTCTTGGAGTGGCAGGAATAAGCTTCCATAGCATTCAGTACTTAAGCTATCTAATGTGCTATATTCATACCTCACATGCGTCATGTTTATTACTGTCATGGAGTCATGTCATACAATGCAGAAAAAAGAAGTGTTGTACTCTTCATCCACAACAATGTACCACCAAAAATATGCAAAAATAGTTTAAAATTAGTTTATTATGATCATTTATTTGCTTAAAATGAATCATGTCGCTAGCAACCTGAAAGCGGTAAACCAACCATCCATTATCCAACCCACTATATCCTAATTACAGGGTCACGGGAATCTGCTGGAGCCAATCCCAGCCAACTCAGGGTACAAGGCAGGAAAAAACCCTGGGCAGGGCGCCAACCTACCAGAGGGCATGAAATCAGTAAGTGTCAGTATTTTCACAAGTTCATATTATGGACTGTGTTTGTAAATAGTGCTTAAATGGTGCTTTTTCATGATGTCTTTGTATCTATATACAGGGCTGGGCCAAGTGTACATGGAGTGAAATTGCATGACAGGACACACTCCAGTCTAATCAACCTAGAATGTGTGTTTTTGAAATATAAGAGAAAACTCCACAAGACATAGGCAGAATGTGTATAAACTCCACACAGAGGGTGACTGGAGCTTTGAGCCACTGCAACAGAAAACTCTTCTTACATAAAACATTATTTTAACTGTTTTTGATATGTCAGATAATGTTAACTGCGGTGGGCTTGCACCCTGCCCATGGTTTGTTTCCTGCTTTGAACCCTGTGTTGGCTGGGATTGGCTCCAGCAGACCCCCGTGACCCTGTAGTTAGGATATAGCGGGTTGGGTGATGGATGGATGGATGGATAATGTCAACGTTGTGCAGCAATCACAGATCCAGCTTCCTGGGACTAAGTAATTAAGTAATTCTGGGCCCAGCAGCTGTTTGATTGAACTTTGCACAGTCTCCCTGTGTCTGTGTGGATTGTTCTCCTGGTATACTGGTCTTCCTCCCACATCCGTAAGACATATGGCTTCAATTAACAGGACATTCTAAATTGGCCCTACATGAATGTGAATATGGGTGGGTGTGAGTGGGCCTTGAAATGGCCTCTTGTTACTTTTGGGCATTGCTTCTGTCTTGTGTCCAGTGCTGTCTGAATAGGATCCTATCCCTAGCAACCCTACATTTGATTAATGGGTTACAGAATTTTCTTTAAATTTTGTTGTGTTTTTAACTTATTTTGCTTATAAAACAGTTCCGTTTATCGGGATATGTAATTTAGTTAAACAGTTCTGAGGACAAGCATGTGAACATATTCATTTAAAAATGTTCTAGCGTCTGAGAGCACTTTTACTAGGCACTTATTATTACAGTCAGATGCACTGAAAGTGTGGGTGGAAGCTTAGTATATTGCTATGCTTAATTCATGGGCATTCTGTTCATTGCTGTCAGCCTGTGGAAAAAAATTGTGTAACTGTGTGTGGTTTATAAAGGGTCTGATGGGTTTAATGTATAAAGGCCTAGGATCAAGTGATTATGGTATAAACTTTCTGCAAATAATAATATGTATCATTTCCATGATTTTGTGTGCATTTCTTTTTTATTAAGGTATCTGAAATTCTTGCAGTGATGGAGGATTCAGTATTGAGAAATGACAATTTTCTAAACTGGTAGTGTGCATTTGTCTGCTTTTGAGTCTTTACATGTAAACCATCCAGCTTTAATGCCCTCTGTGTGCCGATTCGTTTTTAATGAACCACTCCTCAGTCCGCAATGGAAACCTAAATGAGGTTCTGGCTCACTCATATCTCCCTGTGTCGCTGTCCCTCGGCCCCAATGCCTGACCCCTTTGAGCTGCCTGTTTACCTTTCTGTTTCATTAACATAATTATACAATGAAGCTATGATATCAGTTTAGTAATTCATGTAGACTTGTATATTTTCCAAATGATTGTTTGTCAGTGTTGCCTTTTTAGTCATTGCCACTAATGAATCACAGCCAATGACGTAAACAAAAAAACAACGTTAAGTAAAATATCTGATTTTTGTAAAGTATTTTTTTATTTGTGATATCGAATACCAATATTTTTGTATAAATAATTTTTGATGGACTTAACACCTGGTTTCAGAATGAGAAATAATTCAACACGTGAGTCACTAGCCACAGTCAGTAAGTGATTCAGTTCAATTTATTTTTTATATACTAGGGGGCTCTGCCCGCTGCTTGCTTTGCTCACCCACCCCCTGGTTTGGTTTACCGGATAAACAATTTAAAGAGATTGTTATTTTCATGGGAATTGTTACATATGCATTATTTTCACTTTTACTTTAAAACTTTTATAACAACAATACTTGTCCTTTATTTCCTGCCCCGGGTGTGATTAAATCTCTTTCTCGTGGGACGTATAATGCTGCTCGCATTGTGAAGGGAGGGCAGCTGAACGCACGCTAAGGAGATGCTGTCAGATCCTCTGCTGTCTTTCTGCTGCTGCTGGAGAGCTGTGTGTTCTGTTGTCGTGCTGCCTGTCGATCATTTTAATGCAAGTACAGCAGTTGTCCTTTGGCCACCTTGTATCTCTGCCGTTCGCGTTGTGAAGGGAGGGTCTGAACAAACGCTAAGGAGAAGCGGTTGGATCATCTGCTGGCTTTCTGCTGCTGGCGAGCTACCTGTTCTGCTTGTCACGCTGCCCAATCATTTCAAAGCCTGTACAGCAGCTGTCCTTTTGCCACTTCGCGTCTCTGCCGCTTGCATTGTGAAGGGGTGGGGTGAGGGGTTAGGGTGGCTGAACGCATGCTAAGGAGAAACGGTTGGATCATCTGCTGGCTTTCTGCTGCTTGCGAGCTGCGTGTTTTCCTTGTCGCTTGTCATTGTTTTAAGAGATTGTTTTGAGCAAGTTAAAGTGTCTCTCATGGGACTTCAAATTGTCTTCCAAGAAGATCACGTCTCGTCTCCCTAGTCTCCCTCCCAAAGATTTTTTTTTATAATAGAGAGATAGGTGACAGGCTCGAAGCACTTACACAGACTGATAAACATAAAATAATATTAAGAAAATATTTAACATCTGTGCTCTCGTTTGAAACAGAAACAAGGACTTATAGGCTGAGTAATGGACTAGGAAATTAAAAACCTTTAAGGAGCAAGATGCAATGTAATGTGGGAATAGGCTTAAAGTGAAAATATTGAGACATTAGACTGACAGTTTAATCCATACACTTTGGCATCTTGAATAATATACCGCCATCTTAAGTACCACCAGAATTATAATGCAATATGTAGCACTCGTTCTACCACATGTTTGACAATAAACATGGCAATGGCATAATATAAGGCCACAGCCATGAAGCATCTCTTCAAAATGGCTCCACAATGACATCAAATGTATTATGTTTTATAACAAGAAATAAGCAATAGAATAATTCAAACTGAATCTAAAAAAGACATGCATGATGTACACATTTATTTATTTTACAACATTGGAGTATATAGCGATGGAAACTATCTGGTAGCAATGACCATTGTGAAGTTCCCAAATAAAATAACCTGCATTTTTATTTATTTACTTCATTTTTTTACTTTTATTTTCTGAGCCTTCATTTCATGGATATTTTGTGTATTTGTTTTTCATTGGGGTTGCCAATATGGATGCCAGGTTGCTATGGTGCTACGTGGTTGCTAGACACTTGATGTACACACAATCTGAGAAGTGACATCATGGCAGCCATTTTATATAAGACAGTCGTTCACAATAAAATGTCTGTGATCTTTGTTGAAAGATAAATATTAGACAATGTGGGAGACTTTATTTTTTGAGCACTCTGTTGTCTAATTTCTGGTTTTGTTTGTCTACTCATCTCCCTGAATTTAGGTTTAAAGACAAGCAATTTTTACTGATGTTTTATCTCATTGAAACAATAGATTAAAAAATTGAGATGGTGAATGTTATGTTTTCAGATTATATTGTTCAATGGCAAAATATGGAAAACATTAACAGCCATAGCACTGAGCCATGAGTAATGGAATATATCATTTAAGACAGTAATGATTGAGGAGTACCATCACATTTCTATGTATAGTAACAATTATGTTCATAACTGAACTTAACCATGCCAGTTAACTGTAGCATGTTTTGCCACAATAAGATATGAATGAGAGGTCACAAAGGCACTAATATTTTATAAAGGTCCAGGAGATAAATGTGTTCAAAAGAGTAAGCAAGGAGTGATACCAGTAAGTCGAAATAAATTAGCAACAAAACCGGAACAGGAATCAAAGTCTGAAACCCTGCAGAACATCTGAAGTCAAAAATTCTATGAAAATTATTTTGAGACACTACTTTGTTTTAGAAATATCCACAATTTGAATGTTACACTCAGTTTGAAGTCAATCTTTTTATCATCTCATGAATGTGGAGTTATTGCACAGCTTGCTCTATTGCTCTTGAAATGTAAATGCATGTAAGACGTTTTCCAAATCTTGATTCAATTCAGTTTGGCCATTAGATTCAAGATGATAACCTTAAGACAAATAAGGAATAACCCATCTTATCACAAAAGAATCTCCAGAAATGACTGACGTGGTAAAACCATGTAACTGGAAATAATGAGATATGAAGTGTGAGAAAGGCGCTATATTGCGCCTGACCCAGCACAGACTTGACACAGGAGGCACGTATAAAATGAAAAGACTTTTATTATTCTTCAGCTGGAGGGCACGTCTTCTCCGTGAACCCCCCAGCCACAACACAGTTCCAAGCACAGTACTTAAGCACCACCACTCCTCCACAAGGTTTGTCCTCCTCCTCCCGACTCTGGCCGCTGACTGGTGGTTGCTGGCTCCTTTTATGGCCCACCTGGAAGTGCTTCAGGTGCTTGATCACCTGTTTCCGATTGCACTCCCGGGTGGGGCTTAAGATTAGTCCAGCTGGGCTCAGGGATCCATACTGCGCCCTCTGGTGGCCACCCCAGACCCCAACAGGGCTGTGGAGTACTCCATCTCCCATAAAGCCCTGCGAGAGACTGAGGCACCGCTCCAACCCAGGGGGGCAGCCAACCAGGGGGAGGTATTGCACCGTCCAGGGCTTCTCCCCGTGAATACACATCAAAGTGGCATCCCGGCTAGGCATGGGACCTGGCCGTCCGCCACAGAAGATATAACCTAATTCTAGAGCTGAATGAACCATCTTTAATGGAAAAAAATATGGATTCTTAGAAACCAATCTACAGTTACAAAAAGTGTAGTAAAGTGATTAGGTTTGGGGAGATTTGTAACAAAATTCATACTTATGGATTCCCAAGGTCTATTTGGCAGGGGTGGTGGGTTGCAGAAGACCAATAGCAGGGTATGTAGGTGTTTTAGCTCATATGCAAATATCATATGGAAGTACATAATCATGAATATCTTCATTAATTTTTCCCATCAGTAATAACATTATAACAATTCCATAGTCTGCATAACCCCTGGATGTCCAAGAATCTTATTTTGATGCTCCTAATTCAGTACTTCCTTCAAAGTTCTTATGGAATATATTTCTTTACCATGGATCCCATCAGGGGCTTGCATATTTGAGATCTTTTGCATTAATTCTGTGAGAAGATCATTACAATTGTAGCAATAAGCTTTTAAGAAGGCAATATGGTTTTTGTAACCTACACAGGTTCATCAGGATCAAGTTTAGAAGAGCACCAGCTTTTCTATTCCTTTTTCTACATCCATAACAAATAACAAAATTTAATTGACTGAAAAGAGGATTGCACCCTCTTTCTTCTTTCTATAGAAATCAATGTTGGTGGACACTTTTTAAAAAACATATTCTAATGATGAAACATCATTATTTGAACAAAAAACTGTTCTTCTGTGCCATTAGTTTCTGACCTTAAATATATATAGAAATTCAACATACATGGATCAAAAAATGTAAAATTAATGCTTATTTTTGCTTACTTATACCTTAATTTATACTTCAAATTTTCTCCTACCTTTGTAAACATTTTTTAGTGCTCCTTTTCCACTGGTGCCTTAAATATGGGTTTATTATGCTTAGTGGTTAATCCATCATCCTTATCATAGACTGTGGAAAGTATCTGTATGCACACATTAAATCGTATCATATATTTTTTCTATTGGCTGCACAAAATAATTGTTATTAGTTTGTGGTACTTTATTTTACTATTTTTTTTCACATATCTGCATTATTTTAGCTGCTCTGTAATTTAATGTTTGTATAATGCATGCATGAGCATTCAGTAGAATGTACATTGAGTTTGAACTGACCCTTTCAAAAAATCAACACCCTTAAGTTTCCACGAGAAAAATATTTAATGGTGTTATCAAGTCATACAGCATACAAATTATAATGTAACAGCCTGAGGTACAGCAGATGATGGACTTGGAACAAAGACATAAGCAGTTGTTTAATACTCCCTGAAAGGACTTTTTATTCTCCCATTAAGAAAGGTTGCTGATCAGCTCCCATTGTTAGCCTTGGGAGACTCTGCTCTTCCACTTCTTTGTACTTATGAACCTTAATGCAGTACTGGCTGCCTTCTTTCCTTTACATCAGGCATGTCAGACACGTGGCCCGCATGGCAGATCCTAGTTAGCACTAAACTTGTGCAAAATGATTACTGTCGTTTGTGATTGAATCATTCTGCATCTTTGGCGTTACTTATTAACTTTTCTTACTTCCACCTTCTGACAAAAGTGTGTTTTCCTATGGCATTACGGTACTGGAAATGTCATCTGCTAGTATAGTTGCAGCTGCAGTGTCAGCTCTTTGATACCCTAGGCATGACACTGCAACCGAGCCTTGACCAAAATTAATGAGCCGGGATGTCGCAACTGAAGTGCTAGGCTGTAGCATCCTGGCAGGCTACACTATTGGCTGGGCTGCTGAGACTGGCCACTGGGCAGAACTGACCATCACGAGTAGTAATAGCCTGCATATTTTCACGTTTGTTTGCTCTAGTTTTATGTAATTTTGTGCTAGTATTGTAACGAACAGTGCAGACTACAGCTGAAGATCTGAAGTGGATATATATAAAAAGGGGGACAGGGCAGATCCAAGCAACTATAGGCCAGTAAGCTTAACAAGCATCACAGGAAAATTAATGAAAGGAATTATTAAGGATAAGATTGGGCAACACCTGGCAAGGACAGGAGTTATTCTGAACAGTCAGCATGGGTTCAGAAGAGGGAGGTCATGTTTTACTAACATGCTGGAATTCTATGAGGAGGCAACAAAAGGCTCATTATATTATTTATCTGGACTTTCAGAAAGCTTTTGATAAGGTGCCACATAAGAGGTTGGGCATCAAACTGAAACAAGTGGGAGTTCAGGGTGATGTTTTTAGATGGGTGCAGAATTGGCTCCGACACAGGAAGCAGAGGGTGATAGTGCGAGGAACCTCATCAGAACTGGCCGATGTTAAGAGTGGTGTTCCACAGGGGTCAGTGCTGGGGCTGCTGCTATTTTTAATATATATAAATGATTTTAAGATAAGAATATAAGTAACAAGCTGGTTAAACTTGCAGATGATACCAAGATAGGTGGATTAGCAGATAATTTGGAATCCGTTATATCATTACAGAAGGAATTGGATAGCATACAGGCTTGGGCAGATTTGTGGCAGATGAAATTTAATGTCAGTAAATGTAAAGTATTACACATAGGAAGTAAAAATGTTAGGTTTGAATACACAATGGGCGGTCGGAAAATCAAGGCTGATTCTAGGTCTACAGGGGTTGAATTATGAGGAAAGATTAAAAGAGCTGAGCCTTTACAGTTTAAGCAAAAGAAGATTAAGAGGTGACATGATAGAAGTGTTTAAAATGATGAAGGCAATTAGTACAGTGGATTGAGACTGTTATTTTAAAATGAGTTCATCAAGAACACGGGGACACAGTTGGAAACTTGTTAATCGTAAATTTCGCACAAACATTAGGAAGTTTTTCTTTACACAAAGAACGATAGACACTTGGAATAAGCTACCAAGTAGTGTGGTAGACAGTTAGACGTTAGGGACTTTCAAAACTCGACTTGATGTTTTCTTGGAGGAGATAAGTGGATAGGACTGGCGAGCTTTGTTGGGCTGAATGGCCTGTTCTTGTCTAGAGTGTTCTAATGTTCTAATGGACGTGAGAAGTTGATGAGTTGTTTATTAAGAAATGTTTGTGATTTTGAGTTTGTAAAATTAGTGTAGGTCAGGGGGCTTTTTGCATATCAGCTTATTTTACAATATAAACGTTGAAGTAAACTTAGTAAAGTAAAATTTGTTTTTTGGAGGATTTATTTTCCAACTTTTATTCCTGAGCAATGAATTCAGTGAGCGTTTTCGTGATTTTAGTTCACACGAACAGGACTTTGCGCTGTTCTTTTACAACGTCGAGAATGTGCCTGAGAATATCCAAATGGAATTGACTGAACTGCAGTCAGATTCTACTCTGAAGGCAAAATAAAACAAAGTTGGTGTGCCAGGCTTGTATGCTTACCTGCCACCCTTGTATGTGCAGATCCGTAAGTTGGCATTGAGAGTACTGTCTATGTTCGGAAGCACTTACCTTTGTGAGCAATTTTTTTCGTTAATGAAAGCTACCAAAACCCCACATCACTCAAGACTTACTGTTGAGTACCTTTCATCCCTCAGAAAAGTTGCTGCTGCACAAGATTTCAAGCCTGATATTGAAGAACTGGTTACTAACAAGAGATGCCAAGTGTCGGGACAAAAGAAATAAATCTCACACTGTAAGACTCCTATATAAGGAAATAGCTAAGAGGCTAAGGCTCTAATTGTACGCTGTTGTACGGAGATTGTATGGAAATAAATTGCTTTTCTTTAAACTTTAAGTGTTATATTATTTAAAGTTTTCAGTATTGGAAAGAGAGCTACAGTAACTTTGTATAATATTATTAGTTACAGTGCGGCCCGCTGACGTACGTAACAACAACAACAACAACAACATTTATTTATATAGCACTTTTTCATACAAACAGTAGCTCAAAGTGCTTTACATATTAAAGAATAGAAAAATGAAAGACACAATTATAAAACAAAATAAATCAACATTAACATCGAATAAGAGTAAGGTTCAATGGCCAGGGGGGACAGAAAAACAAAAACTCCAGACGGCTGGAGAAAAAATAAAATCTGTAGGGATTCCAGACCATGAGACCGCCCAGTCCCCTCTGGGCATTCTACCTAACATAAATGAAACAGTCCTCTTTGGATTTAGGATTCTCACGGAAGGGCTTGATGATGATGATGGTCACGTAGACTTCTGCCTTTTAATCCGTCCATCATTGTTGGAGCATCATGAAGCTTTGAGTAGGTGGTGGTGGCCTGTGCCACCACCACAAAGAAACCGGATAAAGAAACAGAAAAGAGAGTAGGGGTCAGTACCGATTTTAGAGCCACCATGAATAGTTATTTTGAGGAAATTGAACATCTAGAGTATCAGGATTAAGTTAAATTAAGATTAAAATGAAGTTATAGAAAGGCCATGTTAAAGTAATGTGTTTTCAGCAGTGTTTTAAAGTGCTCTACTGTATCAGCCTGGCGAATTCCTATTGGCAGGCTATTCCAGATTTTAGGTGCATAGCAGCAGAAGGCCGCCTCACCACTTCTTTTAAGTTTTGTTCTTGGAATTCTAAGGAGACACTCATTTGGGGATCTGAGGTTACGATTTGGAATATAAGGTGTCAGACATTCCTATTATATAAAATGGGGCGAGATTATTTAAGGCTTTATAAACCATAAGCAGAATTTTAAAGTCAATCCTGAATGACACAGGTAACCAGTGTAGTGACATTAAAACTGGAGAAATGTGTTCGGATTTTCTTTTCCTAGTTAGGATTCTAGCAGCTGCATTCTGCACTAGTTGCAACCGATTTATGTCTTTTTTGGGTAGTCCTGAGAGGAGTGCGTTACAGTAATCTAGTCGACTGAAAACAAACACGTGAACTAATTTCTCAGCATCTTTCAGTGATATAAGAGGTCTAACTTTACTTATGTTTCTTAAGTGAAAAATGCTGTCCTAATGATCTGATTAATATGCGATTTAAAATTCAGATTACAGTCAACAATCACCCCTAAGCTTTTTACCTCCGTCTTGACTTTAATCCTAATGTATCCAGTTTATTTCTAATAGCCTCATTGTATCCATTATTGCTGATCACTAAAATTTCAGTTTTCTCTTTATTTAACTTGAGAAAGTTACTATTCATCCATTCTGAGATACAAGTCAGACATTGTGTTAGTGAATCAATAGAATCGGGTCATCAGGTGCTATTGATAAGTACAGCTGTGTGTCATCAGCATAGCTGTGGTAGCTCACGTTGTAACCTGAGATAATCTGACCTAACGGAAGCATGTAGATTGAGAATAACAGCGGACCCAGGATAGAGCCTTGTGGAACACCATATTGAATATCATGTGTCTTCGAGTTGTAATTCCCACAACTAACAAAAAATTTTCTCTCTGTCAGGTAGGATTCAAACCAATTTAAGACTGTGCCAGAGAGGCCCACCCATTGACTAAGGCAATTTCTAAGAATATTGTGATCAATGGTGTCAAATGCGGCACTCAGATCTAAGAGGATGAGAACAGATAAATGGCCTCTGTCTGCATTTACTCGCAAGTCATTTACTACTTTAACAAGTGCAGTTTCTGTGCTGTGATTTGTTCTAAAACCCGACTGAAATTTATCAAGAATAGCATGTTTATTGAGGTGGTCATTTAACTGCATAATGACTGCCTTCTCCAGAGGCAATCGAAGCAGCCCACCAGTGGTACTGAGTTTGACATGCCTGGTTTACATGGTTCAACCTATCACACTGTTCATTGCACCTCCTTTTAAGCTCCTTCAGTGCGCATGGCTCTGCACCTCGTATTCAGAATCTCACCTGCACATTCTCTCTCAGGTTGAGTTGGGACAATAACAACACAAACATCAATAAAACTAAAGTAGCCAGAGCCCATCTGATTCTGCTGTCCACGATTATCTCTACAGCTTGCATTTTCTGAATACAAACACAACACACACACACAATATATGTTGAAATACATTCAATTACTGAAACAAACACACAAGAGACTGACAGCTCTCTTATGAGCCTAACTTTACTACTGTTTCATTTTGCCAGCAGTTTGCAGACATTGGTGGAGATGGATGAATGAGCTTTTATCGCATTCATATGCAAAAACCTCAAGTCAGCTTGAAACAAAAAACAACCAACCTTCAGGTGTTTGAGATCTGGACCTCATTAAGTTCCAATCATAACTGCACACATCCCACAGATTAAAGCACCTGCTTCAATTCAGATGATTCTTGATGTTTATCAATTCTAATTGCAGGGAACTTTGAGCAAGTTATGTGAGCACCTGCTTGTTTGGCTTTCTATGCGAAATATTCTCCCATATCAATCGAAAATGGTTCTTTTGAAAATTGCATCACCTCAGTGGGAATGTCAAAGTAGACAAACCTCATAGCAAAGTTCATCCTTAACTTGTCATAAAAATTCTGTCATTGTTCAGGTAATTTGCATAGATGACAAGTTATTTATTAAGTCACGCAGCGCTGAAAGTTCAGCATTTTCCCCATAACCAAATCATTTGAATACAAATCCAGTTTGTTTTGAAATTCATTTGGTTTTCTAAAAGTTCACTGTTTTGTCCTTTCCATGTGAACCAAGATGTCAATTTACAGTTAGGTGCATGAATATTTGGACAGAGACCACTTTTTTTCTAATTTTGGTATTGTACATTACCACAATGAATTTTAAATGAAACAACTCAGATGTAATTAAAGTGCAGGCTTTCAGCTTTAATTCAGTGGGTTGAACAAAAAGATTGCATAAAAATGTGAAGCAACTAAAGCATTTTTTTAACACAATCCCTTCATTTCAGGGGCTCAAAAGTAATTGGACAAATTAAATAACTGGAAATAAAATGTTCATTTCTAATACTTGGTTGAAAACCCTTTGCTGGCAATGGCAGCCTGAAGTCTTGAACTCATGGACATCACCAGATGCTGGGTTTCCTTCTTTTTAATGCTCTGCCAGGCCTTTACTGCAGCGGCTTTCAGTTGCTGTTTGTTTGTGGGCCTTTCTGTCCGAAGTTTAGTCTTCAACAAGTGAAATGCATGCTCAATTGGGTTAAGATCAGGTGACTGACTTGGCCATTCAAGAATTTTTACACAACTTTGCTTTAATAAACTCCTGGGTTGTTTGGCTGTATGTTTTGAGTCATTGTCCATCTGTATCATGAAACGCCGCCCAATCAATTTGACTGCGTTTAGCTGGATTTGAGCAGACAGTATGTCTCTGAACAACTCAGAATTCATTCGGCTGCTTCTGTCCTGTGTCACATCATCAATAAACACTAGTGTCCCAGTGCCACTGGCAGCCATGCATGCCCAAGCCATCACACTGCCTCCACCGTGTTTTACAGATGATGTGGTATGCTTTGGATAATGAGCTGTTCCATGCCTTCTCCATACTTTATGGTAGAGGTTGATCTTGGTTTCATTTGTCCAATGTTTTTCCAGAACTGTGCTGGCTTTTTAAGATGTTCTTTAGCAAAGTCCAATCTAGCCTTTCTATTCTTGAGGCTTATGAGTGGCTTGCACCTTGCAGTGCACCCTCTGTATTTACTTTCAGGCAGTCTTCTCTTTATGGTAGACTTGGATATCGATACGCCTACCCCCTGGAGAGTGTTGTTCACTTGGTTGGCTGTTGTGAAGGGGTTTCTCTTCACCATGGAAATGATTCTGCGATCATCCACCACTGTTGTCTTCCGTGGACATTCAGGTCTTTTTGCGTTGCTGAGTTCACCAGTGCTTGCTTTCTTTCTCAGGATGTACCAAACTGTAGATTTTGCCACTCATAATATTGTAGTAATTTCTATGATGGTTTTTTCTGTTTTCGCAGCTTAAGGATGGCTTCTTTCACCTGCATGGAGAGCTCCTTTCACCGCATGTTGTCTGTTCACAGCAAAATGTTCCACATGCAAGCTTCACACCTCAAATCAACTCCAGGCCTTTTATCTGCTTAATTGATAACAACATAACGACAGACTTGTCCACGACATAGCCTTGAGTCAATTGTCCAATTACTTTTGAGCCCCTGTAATAAAGGGATTGTGTTAAAGAAATGCTTTAGTTGCCTCAAATTTTTATGAATTAAAGCTGAAAGTCTGCACTTCAACTGCATCTGAGTTGTTTCATTTAAAATTCATTGTGGTAATGTACAGAACCAAAATTAGAAAAAAGTTGTCTCTGTCCAAATATTTATGGACCTAACCGTACATGTTGGAAGGTGTCACTCAGGAAGAACACTTCTGCCATGAACTTCTCATCTAGCATTTTAGATGTAAATGTCTCCTATTTTTAAGACAACAGCTGCTGAGAAAATGAATGATCGCTTGCCTGAGTTCTTCAACCCTTTTAAGTGCATTACCCTTTTTAACCACCTAACATAGTTATACACAATTAAATCATTGTGTTCTTCTCATATCAGACAGGAGCTTGCAAAACAGGCAGTACTATAGGCTTGAAGCTGCAGTGATGAAATTTATCATCAACATAACACTATCCATTTTTTAACTCATCACTGAGTTCTGCATACAGAATTCTTGGATGTATCAGGCAACATAAAGATTCTATGCCGGGCTGACAGTCCACTCACCCTTCCTGCCATTGAAGGGTTGCCATCTGTTTCCAGGAGGTTTACTCGTTGTATGTCTAATCTGTTTTCATTGAAAAATAAAACAATTGTATGAAAAATGATTCCACTGTTACTGGTCCCCCGATTGGAATTACACTGAGGAAGTCCTCGTGAAAGTACTTGTCATCGAAAAATCTCACTTACAAATATAGTGTGATATAGTCAGCATCATCAGTGGATTTGTCAGCCTTTTTCAATCTTTCTAAAAGAGTTTTAAAAACTTCACTTGTTAGTACTTCAGCTCTTATCATAGTTTTGGTGTCAGACCTTGATATTTTCTGAACTGATAAAATTCTATTCTTCCCTCCTTAGTCGTCTGAACGACCTTCTATTTAGCCATTAAAATGCATTCTTTTACATGTGCTACATTTAATTTTTGCATGGCTTTATTATGCCGTAATAAAAAAAAATCAACCAAATGAACGATTGCTTTTCAGTATGGTACGTATTTTTGATTCATGTCCATAGATTGCATACCATAACTAAAAGCAAAGCAGGTATACTGCATTTCACTTAGTAGCTGCTCTGGGTGTATTGCATTTCGATTCTAAACCACAAATTATCATGCCAAAACTGAATGGAATCAAATGACCCATCACTGTCAAAAGGTAGGCCACGAGGCATTTCATTTTAAATATTTTTGTGTTCTGGCAGCAAGCACATTTTGTCAAGTTTTCTAAATAACACGTTAGACTTTCCTTATATCATGTTGTTCCATTCCTCTTCTGATAACCCTCACCGATAAAGAGGTTTAGCTATAGTGGGTACTGTCTTTCCCATCTATCCATCCATCCATTATCCAACCTGCTATATCCTAACTACAGGGTCACGGGGGTCTGCTGGAGCCAATCCCAGCCAACAAAAGGCACAAAGCAGGAAACAAACCCCGGGCAGGGTGCCAGCCCACCGCAGGACACACACCCCCACACACCCACACACCAAGCACACACTAAGGACAATTTAGAATCACCAATGCACCTAACCTGCATGTCTTCGGACTGTGGGAGGAAACCAGAACACCGGTAGGAAACCCACGCAGAGAACATGCAAACTCCACGCAGGGAGGACCCGGATCTTCTAACTGCGAGGCAGCAGCGCTACCCATTGCGCCACCGTGCCGCCCCTTTCCCATCTATACGTACAGTATTTACAGACCATATTTAGGGGAATATTGGTATACGTATGCCCTGGTTGATGATCTACCTAAATGTATGCTGCAGCTCTTCAAGACATTAACTCTTGAACGCATTCTATGGATGTTACCGTAGCAGTCGGAAATTCTTCTTCTGTTTCTGCTTCTATAAAACCCATCCTTTTTCAGTATCCAGTCGACCATGGAAGAGAATGAAATCATCTACCTGTCCCATGAGTTGAACTGTCCCCTTCCTTATCACCTCCATGATCACCATCTTTAGCTCTGCATGAACACACTCAGTAATTTTAGCACCATGTGTCTGTGATGATGCCGGTTCGGCTCCACGCTCCCATCACTGTTTGGAAGCCCTTGAACCCAACACCGTCGGTAATGTCACAGAGATGAGCTAGACAGTTGAGGCAAGGGGATGGTATAAATGTGCAAAGTGCTTTGATTAAAAACGATCAAAAAACGAAGTGTTCAATAAATAGTGCTGTGCAGTTCATTCAAAAGAGTTCCATAAATAAATAATCCTTAAAAGTCAAACGTGGAGGTTAAAACAATAGAAAAAAAAAAACAATCCTTTAAAAACGAGGTTAAAACGTTCATACAGGAAGCAGTTTTTAAAACCAACAACAATGCCAAGCTTGGTGCTTCTTTTCGGTTAGTGTCTCACCTGCTTATCCCGCTTGGGCTTAGCAGCAGGCGAGACGCACTCTGCAGCTGCCCTTTTCCATACACTAACACAGGTCTGGAGACCTCCCGATCCTGGCTTCGGTCTGGCACTCATCCCAGACCTGAGACTTGGACTCCTTGGTCTCCAGGACGCCCACACCAAGGACTGAAACACCAAGTCTCGCGACTCCCGCTGCCTTTCCGGTCTTCTACGGTCAGTCGCCTTTCCCTGGTCACTCCTGCTACTTGATCGCTCAGCGGGAGCGACTTCAACTCCAACGCCTGGGTGTCGGCTAAACACCCAGCTTCCTCGCAGCTTCCCACGAGCGCTCATTCGCTTGCCCGCACGCTCCGCATGTCTCTGTCTCTCTCTTTCACCGCCTTGCTTCCTCGCTCCCTGTATCCTCCGTCATCTCTTTTTCTCTTTTCTCCGATCTTTTTTTTTCTCTCTTTCTTTCCTTTTCAATCCCTCCCAACCGACTCGCGCTTCTTTATGTTGCGAGGGGCCATAGCAGCTGCAGCACATTAGCCACGGGAACAATCATGGATGTGGGCAGTGCCTCAACTTGTACACTCGGTGAGAAACGCCCACACAGCAGATCGCCCCGTGGCTTGCTATGGCCACTAGGCCCCCTCACTAAGCCGCCATGAGTGCGGTGATTATTTATTTAAAAAAAATGGCCTTTGCTGAACGAGCTGTGGACCCATAACATCACTGTGTCCCAACTGTTGACATCCCTTGCCACAACTTTTGGCTCTGATTGGTCATTTGATTACAGTTTTGGCATAATTAATGTGTGGTCTTGAATCAAAATACAATACACTCGGAGCAGCCACTAAGCAAAATGTAATACATTTACTTTGCTTTTATTTATGACAATCGATTTATGAACATGAAACAAAATGCCATACACTTTCATATTTTATTTAGAACTGCTTAGGAAGTACTGAAAAGCAATAGATCAATTTGTTAATATATTTTTACTTGTGACATGATAAAACCGTGTCAAAATTAAATGCACAATGTGCAATGTAGTTAACATATTGGATTACATTTTATTTTGGCACAAATATTCTTCCATACTAGGCAGCCAGAGCTCAGCTTGACAGTGTAATTCAGATTTTCTTATCTACTGTATTGTATGTACTGTATAATACACACATAATTTTACTTTTTGTAACTTTCACTGGGGAAAATTTACATTTACAAAGGAAATGTCCAAAACAAACTAATCTTGAGGAGTTACTCCAAGTCATTTACTTAATCTGTACAGTAGTTGTTACAAAAAGATTATTAGAGATATGATCTCCTGCCACTGAGTCTTAATTTGTATGGAAATCTGCCAATTTATGATCAGTAATTAGGGCTGATAGAGTCTGACATCCACTGTTAGGCCCGTATTCCACTCTGGAGATGGAAGTGACATTTCGTCATTGGGGAAAATCAAGCCACATCCACTATTAGGCCAGACATCTACTGTGGTGACAGAACTTATTCCTGACCATTTCAAATAGAATTGGTATTTTTCTTTGCAAACCGAAAAAGTTTGAAGCCATATTTGGAGGTTTAGTCAGTCAGTCATTTTCCACTATATCCTAACACAGGGTCATGGGGGTCTTCTGGAGCCAATCCCATCTAACACAGGGTGCAAGGCAGGAACAAATTCCAGGCAGGGAACCAACCCACCACAGTATTTGGAGGTTTATTCAACACCAATTCAAATAAAGAAGTTTACATAGTTTACCACAAGCTGTACTTACTGTCTAATTTTTCTTCTTTGAAATGAATCACACAACTGGCTGAAATAAAATCTACTTGATATCTCCTCTGGCTTTTCTTATGTAAGCTACACAGATGATCTAACAGTGCTTTGGATCCCTGCACCCAGAGGTGGAGAAAGTGAGTTAAAAAAAAATTGAGTGAAAACCGTTATCTCAAAATAAAAACCTGTTCGTCATCCAGAGAGGAGGAATACTATATGTGACTAAATAATAGCTTCCTTTTACAGAAAGAATGGCCTTTTATTTGAGAAAGAAGTCAGATGAAAACAGCAGTTGCAGGATGTCAAGACCAAGTGATGCACTCAGATTGGTATGCTGTTCTGATCAGTAGACAAGAATGGTTAGAAAAAGTCGAGCAAATAAAAAAAGTCTTTCCTCTTATATTCCGCTTGCTTTTATTTTGTTGGGCCAAAATATTAGAGCAACGTTTTAGTTGTAAGTAGCTGAAAAAGAGTGAATTGAACTATTGTTATATTGATGGTGCTGCTCTCCCTGTTTTAGTTATTTCTGTTCCTCTGTTAGATGGCATCTCTGCTCAGCAAAAAAATCTAGTGGGAGGCACTGAAGGAAATATTTCATGCATATTATAAACTTGTGAATCTTGTATTGTGCTCAGCATGACAGCTTATTTTTTATTAACAATAAGCTGCATTAGCAACAGAAATGAAACATTTACAACAAACTGCTGCTGCATACTACACTCTAGTAAGAGATCCATTAGACACCATGTGTTACTGCCACACCTTAGTATCATTTGTTTAATAAAGTCATCACCATCTCTCTTGAAATCTCAGCAGACAGTCAAAGTTGTTTCCCTGGATGGTTTGGCTATGACGGTGTGTACAGTATGTAGAGTCACTGCTGCTGACACTGAGATATACTGTGACTAGTGTTTCACTAGAAAACGTTGATGCCTCCTAATAATTTGCTTGCTCTAAAGATGAAAGAAAGGTAAACAAAGGTAAAAACTCCAATTAAAGTGCCTATAAAAAGTATTCACCCCCTAGGAAGATTTCACATTTTATTATTATACAACATTGAATCACAGTGGATTTAATTTTGGCTTTTTTGACATTGATCAACAAAATAAAAGACCAAAGTGAAAACAGGTCTGTATAAGGTGGTCTAAGTGAATTACAAATATAAAACATAAAATATTTAATTGCATAAGTATCCATCTCTTCAAGTCAGTATTTGGTGGATGCACCTTTGACAGCCATTCCAGCATTAAGTCTATATGCACAGGTATCTTGTCAGCCATGTGCATTTGGATACGACCATTTTTTTCCCCATTCATTTTTGCAAAACTGCCCAGTGTCTATCAGGTTAAAAGGGGATCATGAGTGAACAGCTCTTTACAAGTCCAGTCATAAATTCTCAGTTAGACTGAGCTGTGGACTCTGACTCGGCCTCTCCAGGACATTAACAGTGTTATTTTTAAGCCCATCTTGTGTAGCTTTGACTTTGGGCTTGAGGTTGTTGTCTTCTAGAAAACAAATCTTCTCCCAAGGTTTGGGTTTAATGTAAAATACATTAGACATTTCTGCAGAATTTCTCTATGTTTTACTGCATTCATTTTACCCTCTATCCTTACAAGCCTTCCAGGGCCTGCTGCAGGGAAGCATCCCTATAACAGATGCTGCCACCACCATACATCAAGGTGGAGATGGTGTGCTTTTGGCAATGAGCAGGGTTAAACATGGCATTTAGTCTTATGGTCAAAAAGCTCAGTTTTGTTTTCATTGCACCACAGAACCTAATTCCAGCCTTTTGGAAAACTCTTTAGTAAGGTGACCAAAATTTTTTGGGTCAATCCGGGGACATGGAAGGGCTAGAGGAGCGTAGACTACTCCCCTCGTGTTCCGTGATTGAAGTTCTCCCATCACTACCGATGGAAAACTTTGAGTCGCACACGTTGCAGATCACAACAGAAGCATCCGGGGTCGGACACAAATACGAAAATTTACGCTGAAGCCCATCATTGAACTGACACTTCCTTTTAGCACTCATGTTGAATCACAGGGAACACCGCGCCAATATACAGAAACAACAGGTGGAAGAAAAGAGCCACCATGCTGCTCTCGCATCCAGAAGCAAGCCACGTGTAGACACAGGCAGAGGCAGAGCACGAGTAGGGACTCTAAATGCTACAGAGTACAAAGCGAAAGCTTATCACGTGATTTCTCGCCAAAGTTGCAGAATGTGGTAAAGCATAGTCTCTGTCAAAACACCACACACGCGAGCCCAGTTCAAATTATCGTGGTGATGAGATACATTCAAAAAAGTGAACCAGCTGAAACCAGGGACGAAATCTTAAACCGGGGACATGTTTCTGAGTGGGGACAGTTGTCCGAAAAAGGGGACTGTCCCCAGAAAACGGGGACGGATGGTCACCTTATCTTTAGATAAGAGGGCATGTTCAGTTTTTTTTTAGTTTTTTTTTTTAAAGTGGCTTTCTCTTTGCCAGTTTCCCTTAAAGCTGTGACTGGTGAAGCACCCAGGCAACAATTGTTGTCTACACAGTCTCCCCAATCTCAGCCACTGTTGCTTTTAACTCCTTCAGATTTATCATAAGTATCTTGGTGGCCTTCCTTAGGGCTCGTTTATACTTCGCGCTCAGAACTCGCACGCACCCACATCATGGCTGCCACGCATTCCCAGCGTTCATTTGACACGTCCTTTGAGCAGGTCCTCAGAAATTAATGCGACGCATGCACGAGTTGCAGTACCAGCAAAAAGTCGGGGGGCGCAGTGTACTAAAAGCTGGAATGTGATGCAGAGTCTCTGTTTACTATCTACATGTGACAGAAAGCCACTTTGCGGATCCTACGAGATCGGTGGGCGTGTTTCAATGTTTGACGAATGGTTCAATGTGGTGAAGCAAAATGCCGACATACAGATGCATTCGTGGTGCTTTTATATTCAAGCGTTGCATATTCCCCATCGTAATGACATGATACATTTTAGAAGTCTCACATACCGTCTTCTGTGCAGCAATAAATCACCACACTGAGCACATTAAATGTAACTGTCTGTACATTTAGAATTCTTATATTTGTACTTGATATCACTTTCATGATGAAATGCATTAAAGTATGTATGTTATATTTTACAGATTTAATTTCATTTAAATAATGAATACTGTTAATAATTACACACATTTGGGTGACACGGTGGTAGAGCAGTAGCACTGCTGTCTCGCAGGGAGTCACTGATATTCCCTGCCAGGAGTTCACATGTTTTCCTACTGGGTTTCCACAGTGTGCTCCGGTTTCCTTCCAAAGATGTGCAGATTTGGTGACACTAAAATGACGCCAGTGTGTGCTTGTATTCACCTTATGATGAGCTGATGCCTCGTCCAGGGATTGTTGTGCCCGATGCTTGCTGGAATGGACACATCCCTGGATTGATGCATTTAATCATTAAACATCCTTTTCAGAGATATTGCGTTAAGGTGGCATCGGAATTTAATGGGTGTTCCAGGCAATTCATAACACAGCGAAGCCGAACCTGTTCTCACCGTGATGATATCTCGCACTGCCACCTGGTGGATTCCTCCAGAATTCCTTAAAGTGCGTGCGCAAGTTTAAACAGTAAAACGCTTGCATAGCAGGAGCGTCTGCTGCAGCATGCGTCACATCTCGTGAAGTATAACCCCGGCCTTACTAGTCATCTTCTTACACAATCAGTTTTTGATTTACAGCTTTGCCATATTCTTTCCATTTCTTAATGATTAACTAAAAGTTCAGTTACTTGGATATTCTCTTGTCTCTGTCTCCAGCTAATTTGATCCTAATCTTAGTAGTAGAAGTAAAAGCATTTTATCAGATTTCCTAATTAAGGAAACTACGTCTGACTTCTCCAGGTTTTAGGAGAGCTCATGAGCTATGCTAACTTGATAGGCTCTGCCAGAGGATGGGAGTCAGTCAGAGATCAGCACATATATCCCAGAAACGATTGAATGATTTGAAAATTCTAGCAACAATGAACTTGTAAAAAGATATTGATTTGACAGAGGTGGAATGATATTTGTAACAAATGTTGTATGTTACATGATCGCTCCATCTATGTGGAAAAGCCATGTGCCATTGGCCGAAATGAATGTTTTAGTAATGTTACATTTTTTCAGCCACAGAGAAAAGGCAGCTTTTCAATAGGAATAATTTGGATATGTCACAACTAGTGATAAGCAAACTCCATGGTGTTCACTTTGCCTTGAGTTTGGAGAAATCACAGAGGTTTTTGAAAATATCCCTGAAATCTGCAAAATGTATTGAAGTCAATGGGGAATAGATTTGATTGGATTATAATGGTACAGTCCTCCTTGAAGTGACCCTTAAGGCTATGGAAATGCCTGCCAAACTATACTGGACTGATTATCTATCCATCCATTATCCATCCATTATCCAACCCGCTATACTGTATCCTAACTACAGGGTCACGGGGGTCCGCTGGAGTCAATCCCAGCCAACACAGGGCACAAGGCAGGAAACAAACCCTGGGCAGGGCACCAGCCAACCGCTGGGCACACACACACAGACACCAAGCTCACACTAGGGACAATTTAGAATTGCCAATGCACCTAACCTGCATGTCTTTGGACTGTGGGTGGAAACCGGAGTACCCAGAGGAAACCGACACAGACACGGGGAGAACATGCAGACTCCACGCAGGGAGGACCCAGGAAGCAAACCAGGGTCTCCTAACTGCGAGGCAGCAGCGCTACCCACTGCACCACCGTGCCACCTGGACTGATTATTGTGGTCAAAAATTTGACCTGAGCTGTGCAGCAGCAGTGCCAACCTCTACACCACCGTGCCTTTTTGAGATCAAAGAAGAAACAACACTGTCAGAGACACGCAATCATATATTTCGTCAAAACAAAGCGGAATACCGAAATCATAGTCAAAAGTCAGAAAAAATATGTCGGTCTTTTAAAGGCAGAAAATTTAAAGAGGCGTGTCATGATTGAAGCTGCTGGCTCATTCTATTTTTTGAAGTCGTGCCGAAGTCTCTCCAAACTGCCTGTGCTGATGCTTCGCACTTGTTTCTCCTATCAAAAAGATAGAAATGTCTTGTAAATAGTAATAAATCTTTCATTATTATTATTATTTCATAGAGTCTCCTTGTGGCTAATTATGCATACATAGGGCATGCGCCTCCTTCTCTTATACTGATATGAAACTCAGAGATCGATCTGCACATTTGGCGACAAGCAGTGATAACTTGTTATTTATGCTGTATATCTATACTAATAAAAGGCAAAGCCCTCACTCACTCACTCATTCACTCACTCACTCACTCACTCACTGACTCATCACTAATTCTCCAACTTCCCGTGTAGGTAGAAGGCTGAAATTTGGCAGGCTCATTCCTTACAGCTTACTTACAAAAGTTGGGCAGGTTTCATTTCGAAATTCTACGCCTAATGGTCATAACTGGAAGCTGTTTTTCTCCATCATCTCCCCTCCCATTCACCTCATTTCGCTCTGAGCTGAGCTCCGCAGCTAACGCAGTCTTACGGAAGTGACTTTGTAATGCTGCCACCAAATACTCACAGAGTTCTTCAGCTCTTTCCATAGCAGGATTTTTGCAGTTAGATTTTTTTCTTTTTATAGATTTAATGTAAAGGAGTCTGAAATTCATATTTTATTGTTAATCTAAAATGATGTCATTCATTCGTCTAAAATTTGGTGGTAAAAAGAGTATCAGCAGTGCAGCCACTGCTCCTTTTTTGTCATTATCTTCTAATAGCCTTTGATTTTAGAAGTAGGTGATTTCATACTTTATGTCAATAGATTTGAAAATGGTGGTAGCGGACCCCGGGGGTCTGCCAGGCTGCACTTGGGTTGGCAATAGTACTACTGGTGCAACTTATGGTCTTAAGAAAAGAAATCAATTCCAGTTTTGAAGATTGTCTTTAAATTGCCTCTTGTAGTTTTTAAATAAATATAACTGAAAATTTTCTGCAATTGTGCTCTATGTTTGTAGTAATAGAGTAGTGCTACACTTTACAGTAGGCACAGGTATGTAACTTGCTTTTAGTTGATTCGCAAAGAAACACCAAAAAAAAGAAAAAGGGATGGGGGAGTGGGACTTAAAGCTGAGCCTGGTTTTCAATGTTAGACTACATTTCAGTTCCACCACTCCATTTCTAGATGCATCTGAGGTGAGTTTCCACTCCTGTCTTATTCATCTAACCCTGTTCTCTTATTCCATGTCCACCATTCATGCCAATTCATGCAACACTCACTCTTACTCCCCACTTGTTTGAGCCAAAACGTGCCAGGATAGAGAGTGCCTGGCAGCAATGCCCCAATGGTGATGTATTTTTGAGGAAGACTTTGTCATAGCAGGTGTGTGCCATCTTAATCACAAGCAGACTGCAAGGTGTCTTTCCCATTTTCTTCCTCTCTCTGTCCAGTCCACCATTTTAGTTTTGTTTTTTGTAAACTTGTTTTAGAAATTAACAGACTAGTGCAGAAGAATATACACTGATGAATAAAAATTGCACAAACTACAGAGATGTGTAATTACTCAAATGTCTCTTTTCAAGTCATCATTTCTAGTCAGCTTTCTTCAGGACAGACCCCATGCCTGTCTCAATATGGCTGCCAAGTTATGCTCCTCGTTGCTTTCTCAGTGTATTTTCATTTTTTTACTGCAGGGCGTTTTTATAGGCTGTCTTTTCAGTGAAATGGTCATTCAGGTTTTGAGTTGTTGAACCTGTGTGTTTGTGGTTTTTAATTGCTCACCAGCCTAGCAAAGCTGTAAGAATACACACAACCCTGTGAATTCCTGATTTGTTTTCTGAGCTTGTAAAACTTTCTGCTATCTTCCCACATCCTTTTTTCTTTGTCCTGATTTATTCAAAACAACTGATGAAACTGTGCACTTTCTTTCCAACTCAGTCATTCTTGCACTGGCATTTTTAGACCTTTCACACACAAGCACTTGGATTTCTTTCACTTCCATTGTCCCTTGTTTTAATTCCACACTTTCTTCACTAACTTTCCAAATTCAATTATCCAGTTCATGCCCTGCAATCAACAATGACCATTGAAACTCACCAGCTTCTCTGCCTTCTATCTGATTTCTTTTTCCTAAATCAAATTTTAGTGCAGCACTAGTTACCTTTCCTAACAGTGGCGAAATAGCTATCAGTGTAGCATATTCTTTAAATACTGAATGGACCTCAGAATTATATGAAGAGTGAGGCGCATTAAAGAATAATGGAAGTGAATGCTCTTGCTGTTTTCCCTTCCTTTTATGGCTCACTGTTTGCTCACACTCACATTCTCATTCTTTATCTGAGCACTCATCGGTCTCAGGTAAGTCACCTGTACATGTTTTAGGGTTCCATTACTACTGCCCAAACTTTTACTGTGGGCAGTTTAGCCTCCTTTTTCCCTTGCAATTTTGTTTTTTTTTTTTGCTTAAGCAGTGGGTGTTCTACATGCTAGCACGTCACATTTTTCATGTCAACTATTACAACTCTCAGAAATCACATCATTCCATTCTCACTTTCAATCACTTTTCTATTTTCTTCCTCATACTGTTCTTCCTTATTAGACAGATAGATAGATAGATAGATAGATAGATAGATAGATAGATAGATAGATAGATAGATAGATACTTTATTAATCCCAAGGGGAAATTCACATAATCCAGCAGCAGTATACTGATACAAAAAAAAATTACATTAAAGAGTAATAAAAATGCATGTGAAAACAGACAATAACTTTGTATAATGTTAACGTTTACTCCCCTGGGTGGAATTGAAGAGTCGCATAGTGTGGGGGAGGAACGATCTCCTCAGTCTGTCAGTGGAGCAAGACAGTGACAGAAGTCTGTCGCTGAAGCTGCTCCTCTGTCTGGAGATGACACTGTTCAGTGGATTCAGTGAATTCTCCATGATTGACAGGAGTTTGCTTAGTGCCCGTTGCTCTGCCACAGATGTTAAACTGTCCAACTTTAATCCTACAATAGAGCCTGCCTTCTTAACAAGTTTGTCCAGGCGTGAGGCGTCCTTCATCATTATGCTGCTTCCCCAGCACACCACCGTGTAGAAGAGTGCACTTGCCACAACCGTCTGGTACAATATCTGCAGCATCTTATTGCAGATGTTGAAGGATGCCATTCTTCTAAGGAAGTATAGTCAGCTCTGACTTTTCTTACACAGAGCATCAGTATTGGCAGTCCAGTCCAATTTGCTATCCAGCTGCACTCCCAGATATTTATAGGTCTGCACCCTCTGCACATAGTCACCTCTGATGATCACGGGGTCCATGAGGGGCCTGGGCCTCCTAAAATTCACCACCAGTTCCTTGGTCTTGCTGGTATTCAGGTTTAAGTGGTTTGAGTCGCACCATTTAACAAAGTCCTTGATTAGCTTCCTATACTCCTCCTCCTGCCCACTCCTAATGCAGCCCACAATAACAGTGTCGTCAGTGAACTTTTGCACATGGCAGGACTCCGAGTTGTATTACAAGTCTGATGTATATAGGCTGAACAGGACCGGAGAAAGTACAGTCCCCTGCGGCGCTCCAGTGCTGCTGACCACAATGTCAGACCTGCAGTTCTCGAGACGCACATACTGAGGTCTGTCTGTAAGATAGTCCACGATCCATGCCACCAGGTGTGAATCTACTCCCATCTCTGTCAGCTTGTCCATAAGGAGCAGAGGTTGGATGGTGTTGAAGGCGCTAGAGAAGTCCAGAAACATAATTCTAACAGCACCACTGTCTGTGTCCAAGTGGGAGAGGGATCGGTGTAGCATATAGATGATGGCATCCTCCACTCCAACCTTCTCCTGGTATGCGAACTGCAGAGGATCGAGGGCGTGGCAGACCTCTGGCGTCAGGTGGTGAAGCAGCAGCCGCTCCATGGTCTTCATCACATCTGACGTCAGAGCGACAGGCCGGAAGTCATTCAGCTCACTAGGACGTGATACCTTTGGGACAGGGGTGATACAAGATGTTTTCCAAAGCCTGGGGACTCTCCCCTGTTCCAGGCTCAGGTTGAAGATGCGCTGTAGAGGACTCCCCAGCTCCAACGCACAGGCCTTCAGCAGTTGTGGCGATACTCCATCTGGACCCGCTGCTTTGCTGGCACGAAGTCTCCTCGGCTCTCTGCTTACCTGGGCTGCTGTAATTGTGGGTGGGGGGAAACTCTCTCCTATGCTGGTATCAGCAGAAGGATGGGTGGAGGATGCAGTACTCTGAGGTGAGAGTGGGTTAGGGTGGTCAAACCTGCTAAAGAAGTTGTTCATTTGGTTAGCTCTCTCCACGTCTCTCTCGATGGTGGCACCCCAGCAGCCAGTGATGATCTTCATCCCATCCCACACTTCCTTCATGCTGTTATTCTGTAACTTCTGCTCCAGCTTTCTCCTATACTGCTCCTTCGCTGCCCTGAGCTGGGTTCGGAGTTCCTTCTGCATGCGCTTATTCGATCATTATTTACGATCATACGAGAGGGTAAACCTCTTGCAACAGCAACTGTCTTTTTTATACCTGATCTCTTGTGTTCCTACTTTTAATCCGTGCATCCCCCTCCCATTTTGTGGAGAGTCAAGACTGGGGCTGTCAAAAACAAGGCCTGTTAAAGCCCATTGAGGCATTCCTTGTGTGGTACAACTAAGTCAGATGAAACATACACACCCACATGGCCAATTGTGAAGTTCCATTTAACCTGACTTGCACATCCATTGGGTATAGAAAGACAATTAGAGAACCTGAATAAAAAGAAAAACAAAACAGACATGGAGAGAATGTACAAACTCTACTGCAGGATTGCAATCCACTGGGCTGGATTAATGAGGCAGCACTGTTAAACACTGCCCCAACCTGCCGTCCTTCACAAACATACTGTTGTTAAAGTAGCAGTCCAAAAACTTTCCTAAATCTATGTGTGGTAGGCTATTTGCTGTGCTAAGATGGGTGTTTACATGGGTCTAGCATGGGTGCTGTTTCCCAGTCAGTGGTGTAACTAGAATTTGATTTTTGCTAAAGAGATGTGTCAAGCAACGTAAGAGTTTACTAGTCGTAATTAAGCTTTATGGAGTTTTGTGAATAATAACACCATTATCCTTTTCATTCTGATCTCAAGTAGGCAAGCCTATTAATGATAAATAAAAGCAGTTACTATGCCCCAAGCTCCAGGAGCTAGGGGGTAACTGCCCACCTACAGTGCCTTTGCTCCTAGTGACAGTCCACAAAATGGCTTCTGAAAATGGGTTGCTTCTCTCATTCAGTTTATTGATATCATCTGCAGATATGTGATGCAACAAAGCATATTACATTGAAAAGCTAAAAGTCTGTGTGTGTCCAGTCCCTTTGATAAATCTGATTGGTCACTTTGGCTTTGGTGATGAGATCGAAAGAGGAAGTGTGAGTGGGAGACACATGAGGAAGAGTAAGGGCAGAGGAGGTACCCTGAGAGTCGTTTTCAAAGACTGCAAGTATTAAAGTGGATAGAAGTCAAGCAAGGGGTCCTCGAAATGAGAGTAACTGAGAAACAAGCTTTACAGAAATGCACTCAAGAGAGGAGGCACTTGTCAGAAGACATTAAGACACACGAGGTTACAGAGGAAAGGCACTGAAGGCACACATAGGGCACAAGATCACATATTTTTAAATACAGTGCATCAGGAAAGTATTCACAGCGCATCACTTTTTCCACATTTTGTTATGTTACAGCCTTATTCCAAAATGGATTAAATTAATTTTTTTCCTCAGAATTCTACACACAACACCCTATAATGACAACATGAAAAAAGTTTACTTGAGGTTTTTGCAAATTTATTAAAAATAAAAAAACTGAGAAATCCCATGTACATAAGTATTCACAGCCTTTGCTCAATACTTTGTCAATGCACCTTTGGCAGCAATTACAGCCTCAAGTCTTTTTGAATATGATGCCACATGCTTGGCACACCTATCCTTGGCCAGTTTCGCCCATTCCTCTTTGCAGCACCTCTAAAGCTCCCATCAGGTTGGATGGGAAGCGTCGGTGCACAGCCATTTTAAGATCTCTCCAGAGATGTTCAATTGGATTCAAGTCTGGGCTCAGTCTGGGCTCTGGCTGGGCCACTCAAGGACATTCACAAAGTTTTCTGAAGCCACTCCTTTGATATCTTGGCTGTGTGCTTAGGGTCGTTGTCCTGCTGAAAGATGAACCGTCGCCCAAGTCTGAGGTCAAGAGCGCCCTGGAGCAGGTTTTCATCCAGGATGCTGCAGTCAACTTTCCCTTTATCCTGACTAGTCTCCCAGTTCCTGCCACTGAAAAACATCCCCACAGCATGATGCTGCCACCACCATGCTTCACTGTAGGGATGGTATTGGCCTGGTGATGAGCGGTGCCTGGTTTCCTCCAAACATGACGCCTGGCATTCACAACAAAGAGTTCAATCTTTGTCTCATCAGACCAGAGAATTTTGTTTCTCACGGTTTGAGAGTCCTTCAGGTGCCTTTTGGTAAACTCCAGGTGGGCTGCCATGTGCCTTTTACTAAGGAGTGGCTTCCATCTGGCCACTCTACCATACAGGCCTGATTGGTGGATTGCTGCAGAGATGGTTGTCCTTCTGGAAGGTTCTCCTCTCTTAACAGAGGACCTCTGGAGCTCTGACAGAGTGACCATCAGATTCTTGGTCACCTCCCTGACTAAGGCCCTTCTCCCCCGATCGCTCAGTTGAGATGACTGGCCAGCTCTAGGAAGAGTCCTGGTGGTTTTGAACTTTTTCCACTTACTGATGATGGAGGCCACTGTGCTCATTGGGTCCTTCAAAGCAGCAGAAATTTTTCTGTAACCTTCCCCAGATTTCTGCCTCGAGACAATCCTGTCTCGGTGGTCTACAGACAATTCCTTTGACTTCATGCTTGGTTTGTGCTCTGACATGAACTGTCAACTGTGGGACCTTATATAGACAGGTGTGTGCCTTTCCAAATCATGTCCAATCAACTGAATTTACCACAGGTGGACTCCAATGAAGCTGCAGAAACATCTCAAGGATGATCAGGGGAAACAATTCTGAGCTTCATGGCAAAGGCTATGAATACTTATGTACATGTACTTTCTCAATTTTTTTATTTTTAATAAATTTGCAAAAATCTCAAGTAAACATTTTTCACGTTTTCATTATGGGGTGTTGTGTGTAGAATTCTGAGATAAAAAAATTAATTTAATCCATTTTGGAATAAGGCTGTAACATAACAAAATGTGGAAAAAGTGATGCGCTGTAAATACTTTCCGGGTGCACTGTATATTCCATTACCAGTCTTCGGTTAATGTGGCTAGTAATTAATATTTAACATTGTATGGCTTAAGCATTTACATTCTTGATACAGCATCTGTTATATTTATGAAATGCCAGGCAAAACAAACTATCAACTGTTCCTTTTAATTAGTTTCTTTAAGGCATATATTGTTTGCTTTCTAGTGGTAGAACTTTGAGGTATAAATCTTGGTAATGTTGCTAAAGGTATGTTGTAAAATGCAAATGCTGACTTGTTACACTAAAAATATCATTTTTGGCTTTTGTGATTCCATACCCATTGGATGCCACAAATCGTGATCAAGCCTTCTGATATAGACCTCACTACAGTATGCTCATAAGATGACTTGCTTACAGCACAAAACCTGTGGTTTCATTTGTGTTGTGTTTGCTTTTCTAACTTTGTGGGGGTCTACTCTTTAAGGGATTGCAGCTACCATGATTATGTTTATATTGACCCTAATCAGTTTATTATTTTTGTTGTGCTAATCACACATCTGATAGTAAGGTGTGAAGGGAGAGTGATGAATACTACACTGTAAAAACTGTCAGTATATTTAACGGTAAAATTACTGTAAATGGTGAAAGTAGAAGACCTTTTCTGAAAAAAGGAAAGTTACCATATGTTCTACTGAAAATATCCTGTATATCTTAAACAATACAGTTCATTATTTTTTACACCCAAGTTGTGTAAAATCGATATTTTTCTACCTTTAAAATATGCTAAATGCCATTTACTGATGCATTGCAATTAAACAGAAAAAATCTGTTAATTTCACAAATAGTGAAGGTAAACAACCGTAAAAAGTAAAACGGTAAAGTGCTGTTTCAGTAACACTGAAGTTAAGATATTTGCATAAGGACACGCCCCCTTTTGCAATATTGTTCCTGGCGATCCACATACCTTTGAATGGTAGGGAAAAAACTTAAACCAACTTAGCAGACTTATTTTTTACCTGCATGCTAAAGCTGTTATGAGGTTATGGAAGTTGATTTCTGGTGGGTTGCATTCGATAAGCTGGCACACCTGTAGGACACCAAACACCACAAAAGCAAACTTTACTTCCCCACCAGACAATGTGCCATAGCTTCCTTAAACATTGAATTGTTTTCAATGTGTATAATGTACTAGGGTGTTGTACTGTATTAGCCATTATGAATGTAGAGAAAAGCCAAGCAAAATGACACCTCTTATTGGCTAACTAAAAAGATTACAATATGCAAGTTTTCGAGGCAACTCAGGCCCCATCTTCATGCAAGATGTAATACAGATACTGGAGTACCCTATGTTTATATACACACACTAGGACAAGAAGCAACACTGGTAAATCTTTAAATGAAAAATCTTAAATGTAAAAAATGAATAGATTCATTCAGGCTAAGAGTAATTTAACAAGAGAGAGAAGAACAACGTATGGTCAAGATCTTTGGATAAGATAACTGTCCAACAAAGTCCTTTGAAGTTTGTGATAAGTTTTTCAAAACAATGTGGATCTGTAGACAGGTTGTCTGTGTCAGTCTGAGAGATGCAAACAATCCTCATACCTGGCCATAAAACTCTTGTCTCTATTCAAAACATGTCGTAATGTGTTAAATTTTAGCATGAGTTTAACTTCCCATTCTTTTCTTTCTTGCTGTATTTTGAAGTTGCTAATAAGCACTGTGACTTAAAAGTCCCTCTCACAGTGTCTATGGCTGTTGAAGTGGGCTTTTATAGGAACATCTGTGTGGCCACGTTTAATGTGGAACCTGTTTTAAATTAATTCTCTGGCGGAGTTTTTGTCCAGTTTCACCCACATAGAGCGCAGTGTCAGGACAATACATGCAGAGAATTAGGTAGACCCCATTAGATGATCTGCAGGAAAATGATCCCTTTATGTGATGTTCAAGTCGGCAGTGTGGTATAACTACAGTATACGGTCTGTATTGTAAATGTGGGCACACGTTTTACATCTTTTCTCTAGGCAGGGAGATGTGCCATTTTCTGTTGGTTCACTTAGGGAGCTTCGGACAATTAGTTGCTGAAGGTTTGGTGGTTGTCTGTATGCCAGGAGGGGAGGTTCAGGAAATACATTTTTCAGTGCTTGGTCGTTGTTTAGCATTGGCTGAAGTTCTTTTAGAATTTTTCGAAGTGCTTCAAGATGTGGGTTAGAGGTGACAACAAGGGTGATATGGTTCTTGTTGTCTTTGTTTTTATATTCCAGAATGTTGTCTCTGGGTATGGCAGTAGCTCTTCTTATTTGAGTGTCTGTTTTTTTGGGGTATAACCTTGTCTGATGAAATGTTGTCTGAACTCCTGCAGTTGTTGATCCCAGTCTGTTGGGTCTGAGCAAATACGATTGTACCGTATTGCTTGGCTAAAAATAATGGAGCGCCTTATATGCTTGGGGTGGAAGCTATCACTTCTTAGGTAGGTCCATCTGTCTGTTGGTTTATGAAAAACAAGTTACAAGGGTGTTGTCTTTCAGTTTCACGGTGGTGTCTAGGGAGCTGACTTCATTTTTTGAGCAATTCAGCTTCAGCTTTATGGTGGGGTGAAAACAATTATATTCATTATGAAAATGGAGGCGGTTCTTCTTACTGGCAGTCCAGATTATGAAGATATCATCTATGTAACGGAGATACAACATTGGTTTTAAGATGCACATTAACATGAAATCTTCCTCCAATTTTACCATAAATAGGTTTGCATAGTGAGGTGCAAACTGACAGCCCATTGCAGTCCCCATTTGTTGCAAGTAGCAGTCTTGTCCAAAAGAGAATAGATTATGTGTCAGAGTGAATTTTATCATTTCTATTACTGACTTTGTGGGTAAATCATGTTGTCAGAGGTACATTTCACATGCCAATGTGCCATCATCATGGGGGACGTTTGTGTAAAGTGCCTCAACATCCATTGTGGCCAGTAAGGTTCCCTCAGGTAAGGGGCTTCTAGCAGACAGTTTTTTTAAGAAGTCAGTGGTGTCCTGGATGTAGCTTGTTGTATTACAGGTGAGGAGCATAAGGATTTGTTCACCCAACCTGAAAAATGTTCTATAATAGAACCAATTCCTGAGATTATAGGCCTTCCTGGGCTCCCTTCTTTGTGGATTTTAGGAAGCATGTAGAAGTAACCTATTTTGGAGGTTCTCAGGAATTAAATTGTTTACATGATCCCTGTTGTCAAGAGGAAAGCTACTTACTATCTTTTTTAGATGGTACATGGTTGCTATTGGTTGTTGTTACTTTACTGATGCAAGCTGTGTACTGGGGTTTGACCCTGACAATACTTTCTAATGGTTTATTGATTGGCATATTTATTGCATGGATTTCTGGTTATGGTTAAACATTCCCTTTTGTTGGAATGTGCTGCAAAGAAAAAACAGTTATTTACTACAATGTTATACCGTACACTTAAAAATATTGACACCTTATTTATTACAGTCAAATTCTAGCAACCCAGCAGTCAGTTTTTATTGTAAAAATAACATTTTTATAAACCTAAAAATATTGTCACCTTTTTGTTTTTACGGTACAATTCTGGCAACCCAGCTGCCAGTACTTTACCGTAAATGTAACTTTTTTTTTTTCACAGTGCAGAGTAAGACAGTCATTTTATGTACCAGAGAACTTAAAATAAACTCCTACAGTAGCCCCCAAACATTGCTCTCCTGCTCCCCATCTTGTGTCTGTGTTGCTTTACAATAGCTATGGAAAATCATTAACTAATCAGTCACACTAGAAAATATTAATAGTTGCAACAAACTAAATATGTAATGTTTTCTGTTTTTTAAGGTGTTCTGATTGTGATATCTTAAATTAATATTTATTATTATTAATATAGGTTTTTAGGTTCATTATTATGACATGAATAATGAAATCCTTACTTGTATGTGCTAATCCACTCTTTGGGAGCATGTTTAGTAATAATATCTAGCAATCAAATCAGATAGAGTGACTGAGTAAAAAATATCACAGAGATCTCAGTATGTGGCTCAGAGTGCAATACCAGCTTTCATTAATTTATTTAAGTTACCTTTGGAGAGGGCTGTTTATTAAAGATGGCAGTTCAGGAATTGTCGAGGTTGAAACGCGGGAGGCTCTGTTTTTAGTTACACACAGGGCAGCCTTTTGAAAAAATTTATGAACAGTTTAAAAACCAGTTGGCTTATGTACTGTAAAACACATAAAACAGTGCTTAAAATAATTTTTATTTTTGCAGTAAACAGTCCTCTCAGCGATTCTAGGTTAATTGGAATTACAGTAGTGGATGTACAGTATTTTATTGAAGTTATACTTCACATTGTTTTTTAGATGTTGAAAGTCATAAATATGCTATTGTTTCAGTACTATAAAAGCCAAATTTAAACCAAAGTAAGCCAAGTAGTTTTTACATTTACTGAAGTAAATTTTTATTTTTTTTAAACCTGATATTACTTTGAACTGAGTACTGATTTGGGCTTCTCTACTCATGTTTGCCTACACAAAACACACTCAAGCTAGCAGTCAAAGTGCGATCCAAGAATGGTGAGGCAGTGCTCAAATTTGCTGTGATGCTATGACACCTCCATTGTGTTTATACTGACTCTAATTAACCTGTGTCACGGATGCCAGGGGCGACGACCCGGCCAGGACGCCGTGGAGGACCGGAAGTGGGCGTGTGCCCATCTGGGATCACGTGGGGGCCACCTTCCTGGTTGCTTTGGGGGCCACAGGTTCAGGGCATGGAAGCCCCACCCTGTAGGGGCCCGTGGTCACCGCCAGGAGGCGCCCCAATGCCTTGGGGACTTGTGACCTCAGCACTTCCGCCACACCAGGAAATGCTGGGGGGAAGATTTAGAAGGGCACCCGGAGAGCTGCCGAGAGACTTCCGCCATGCCGGGGCGTGGCCAATGAGGGAATGCCGGGAACCACCTGGGGCTCATCCGGGAGCGTATAAAAGGGGCTGTCTCCCTTCATTCGAGGCTGGAGTCGGGTGGAAGCAGGATGAGGCAGAAGAGAGAGTGGAGGCGGCCCGAGAAGAAGGCATTTGTGAGGCCAGGACTGTGTGTTTGGGGTGTTTTGTGCACATTGAACTGGGTCTGAGTGACCATTTATTCTTGTAAATATTGTAAATAAAACGTGTGGTGGTGAAGAACAACATGTCCGCCTGTCTGTGTCCGGGTCAAGTCCACACCTGTTCATTTTATAGAGGTAGTGTTAAGAGGTTCACATGATCTCTCCACATCTGTCTGAGGTGTTCTCCAAAGCCAAGCTCTGGTTTTGCTCCCAAATCTCGAAGACGTGAATACTTGGTTGATGGCCCTTCAGTGGACACCTTTCTGGTACATGTTGGTTTCTGCCGGGCACCCAAATGTTCGAGCACTTGTTCCCTGCAACCTAATAATTGTATTAAGTCAACTGAAAAATGAATGCATAGTTGAAGTTAGGGAGATGCGCTGCCTTTTAAAGATTTCTGGGGCAGCCAAGATACCAGCAGGGCTTCCGGGGAGAAGCTTTGCATTAAGATGAGAGAAAGAAAGTTCATTGCTGACAACTGACTAGGAAATATTAAGGGAGGAGGGCTAATCATACCCAAAATAAAATTTAGTCATTTAAAAGCCAGAAATATTCAAGGAAGAAGTGTGTGTTGGGGGTTAGTTTTCCTATTATGAAAGATAAGAACTCATAACTAAATGTAATTGTAGATCTTACCATTGATTAAGAGGCCCCTCATCAATGAAACTTTTATTTTACTTGTCTATTTTGTAAGGTTATGCAGTAAAAGCACAAAATGGAAAGGCAGAAAGAACAATTGAGAAAAAACAAGAAATGTTTGCAACAATGAACTACAGAGAGCAGGAAGTAAAGTAGGTGTAGAGCAGCATCTCCCTCCTAGCACATGGCGTACTGGGTCTTTTAGCATTAATCTTAGCATCTGCAGTACGCCCACTGAAGCCCTTGTAAAATAAAATGTGTTGTTTATACTGAAACTGTTATTTTTATTGTTAAATATTACACCTCTTTCAAAATGTCCTTTATAAACCAAGACAGCATCCTTGCCTTTTCTTACTCACTGTTCTAAAGGAGGCAGACTTGGAGCTATAAAGCTTCAACAATTTGGTCCACTGGCATATGATCTATGGTACCCTTGCAAGTACTTTGTGGTGGTTGTGGCAGGGGCAGAACAGACTAAATACTCAAAAGGTTGAAATGAGCTCTTATATACAGAAGGGTTATGAAAATAAATCGTTTATTGATTTGCGATCTGTATTTGGTGGCTTGTACACCTGCTGACTTCCCTAGTAACTACAAATATTTTCTTAAAAGATTTTTCCGAATTCAAAATGCAGATTGGAGATGAAGTGAAAATATAAATACCAAAGTAGAATATTGGATCCGTCAACCCCCTTTTTTTAAAAAAACTGCATTTTTATGTTAAATATCCTCAAAGAGAAAAGGTCTAACTGGCAAGCAACCCAGGGTGTGAAACCATCTGATGCAGGGCTTGCTTACCCACACATCCACACTCATTTGAAGTAAGTGGATTTAATCTAACAAGCTCATTTTTTAGATGTGAGAGGAAACTGGAGTACTCATAGGAAACACAGGGAGAACAAGCAAATCTGAAAAAGGCAGCAATGAGGCTCAGGATAAAACCCAGCAACACTAACCACCATTGTATTCTGAACAGAGCTTTTTTGAACTAAGTCATTTACTGTAATTGTTGACTTATTATGAGATACCAGTATATGCTAAAAAGATTACTTTTAAGTGAACACCACATTATGCGACTTTTTGTCATGGTGTATGTTAGATTTGCTATGAGTGTCAGTGAATTTACTCACTCAACAGCATTGTGCTTAGTCCTTTTATTGCCATATCCTCAGCAAGAGTGATTCCACATGTATTAAAAATTCATCATTGCTTTGTGTAGCTTCATTCTAATATTGCACATTCTGACTTAAAAATGTTATGATTTCTTATAGTGAATGCACAACATGTGCCATGGAAGATGTGGTTTGACTCTCTCAAAAATCTAAGTCTTTTATTAAAAATATAATAACAGTGTAATTAGTTATGTTTACAAACTACAATGAAACTCTTATGGTCACTTTTCACCACTTTGGTACTTGGTGTGCATCTCATTCCACAGTTTATGTAAAATAACACAGAATGTAATGATCTGGTGGGTTTCACTTTGGTTTGTCATAACTTCACCCACAATGGCCACTGCAAGCAGACAAATGAGCAAGAAATGTGTCCCTACTTCCTGAAGACACGACCAAGAATCTCTGATAAAATGTGTTATTTTTTGTCACAGTCATGCCTCAAAAATGTGGAAGACGTGTTTTCTTAAATCAAAACCATTACTACTTCAAAGCCAAACAGAACAAAATCATATTATGCAGCGAATAACTCTAACCCAACATGAAACATAAATTACTTTCAAATTATTACGTTTTACTCTGTTTTAATATGGTTAATTACTCAATGTATTGTAAAATAGTTCTATTATGCATATCCATTCATTATCCAACCTGCTATATCCTAACTACAGGGTCATAGGGGTTTGCTGGAGCCAATCCCAGGGCGCAAGGCAGGAAACAAACCCCGGGCAGGGCACCAGCTCACCGCAGGGCACACACACCCACACACCAAGCACACATTAGGGACAATTTTGGATCGTTAATGCACCTAACCTGCATGTCTTTGGACTGTGGGAGGAAACCGGACTATATATGTAACGATTCCCATGAGAATAAAAATCTGTTGAAATTGTACAACCGCAAAGAGGCTAGCACGTAGCGCAGGCATGGGGATTGGGGAGTGAAGCGAGCAGGGGGGCTATGCCCCCTAGTATTTATTTAAAGAAATCCATTTAAATGCTTTGCTCTGTGGATTGTAACCTCTAGGAGACTGCACCAATAAAATACTCTCAAAATGTTACTGCCTAGCCCCATCTCCTCATGCAAATTAAGTACCAGTGGTCAGAAGAGTGATGTTCATGGAAGTCTGCAGTGTTGAGTTGTGGTCGTGTTTATGGCAGTTTTTTTTCCTTAAAATTTATTAAATTGTATAGGATTGGGCAGGATTTTGACTGTGATTGGGCTTTGTAGTCCATAAACATCTGCTCTCTGCCTGTGTTTGTGAGAATTATTACAGCTGCTGTGCTCAGTGTCTATTTTACTCCTTAACTAACTTTTTATTCACCTTGATTGCTTTCGTGAGTTCATATCTGCATTTCTTGCATGTTTCCATATCATCCTTTTACAATGAATTGCTACATGCCTTTAGTTAGAGCTGAACCTTTCACTATTGGGTTTTAAGGCACAAGGTTGTTACTTGTTCACTCCTATTTGGATATGTAAGGGTACAAATGAGATCATTCATTTTGGCCCATGTTAATGTTTACAGTTTTGTGACAAGAGAGATGCCTTTGTAAAATTGCAGCTGAGGTTGGCAGGGCCAACACAAATGTACGGGGCAGATTGAATAGTAACTTTGGCATACTCCCATATCTAATGAATTAAATTTATTGTGATGTTTAAGCGGCACTGTAAAGGGTTAAATGGCATTAAGCCACCTTTCTTTTCATAGTTTTGAGAAAGGCAGATGCCTTTTGATAAATTGCAATTGCCTGGTCCAACCTTGAACAAACTGACTGGCAAAATTGGCACATTCCCATATCTAATAAATGGCATTTATTGTGATGTTTAATGGGCACTTTAAAGGGTTAAATAACATTAGGCCACCGTAATTTTCACAGTTGTAAAAAAGACAAATGTCTTTGTTAAATTGCAGTTGAGTTTTGCTTAGCTCAATGCGGTTACATTGGTCAAATGAACTAGCAAAGTGGCACATTCCCATATGTAATGATTGAGAGTACTGTATACTTTTTAATGGGCACTGGCATTGGGCCACTCTAATTTGCAGTTTTGTGACAAGACACATCACTTTGTTAATGTGCGGGTGAGTGTTGCCCAGCCCAAGATGGTTACATGGGTCAAATAGACTGGCAAACTTGGCTCACTCCCATATCTAATGAATGGGATTCACTATGATGTTTAATTAGCCATGTAATGGGTTAAATCACATTCGGCCATCTTAATTTTCACAGTTTTGAAAAGACTTTTTTTTTTGGCATACTCTCACTTTTGCTGTAATGTGAAAGAGACAGGACAGCCATTTTCAGCTTTACAGTACATATCATGTCAAAAGGACGATGATCTAGTCCTTAATTGACAAAAGCATTTATCTCATTTTCTTTTGTCAGTATTTATTGAACAACATTTAAGGCATTTTGGAGAAGCTGTGCATGAAAGTGAGTGTATCTCATGACTAAATTGCTTTTGGAGCCACTGTTAGAGGAAGTTATTGAAGTTTTTTTTTTTTTTTTACTTTATCTACAGTATGTTGTTCATTCTGTTGTGAGTAATATTGGCCTCCTCTTAACAACATATTGCTTTTCATTACATTCTTAAATGATGTGAAAGCAGTAAAGGTGTAGAAATGCTTCCTCAGATAGTTTCTGCATATTGTGACAGACAGCATTAAAGCAAATAGCTAACTGGTGGTAAGACTTGCTGAAAACTAGATGATTGTTGGTTATGTCCCGATTGTAAAACCATGCAGTTGAAAAATGGTGTGCTGACTATTTACTTTGACTATATACTGTGTCCTACACTTTGTTTATGATGTCATCTTTAACAGCAAACAATGAAATCTTATATACTAATTCCTGCTATGTATAGAACTTCAGAGATATATTTGCATATTCTTTTAGATTTAAATTTAACATTTTAAAATACCTGACTTCACTGTTGTATGTTTTTTGCTACAAACGCCAAGTCAACATGTTATAAATTTTAGATGCTATGACAAATAGCAACAATGATACAAATTTCCATACCAGATCAGTCGAGCCCCGGGTTAACAACAACTGCTAACAGTACTGTTAGCCAACAGGGTGTTGGCGGAAATTATGCTACTGTTGGCCAAAGAAGAAGAAGGAGAAGAAGAGGGGGGAGACATGTTTGGAGGCAGGAGGAGAGGAGGAAAGTAAAGACAGTGGAACTGAGGGTAGGAACTTTGAATGTTGGCAATATGACTGGTAAGATGAGAGAGTTAGCAGATATGATGGAGAGAAGGAAGGTTGATATATTGTGCGTGCAAGAGACTAAATGGAAGGGGAGTAAGGCCATGTGAATCAGAGGTGGATTCAAATTGTTCTATTGTGGTGTGGATGGGAGGAGAAATGGGGTAGGGGTTTTGTGAAGGAACAGTATGTCAAGAGTGTTTTGGAAGTGAAAAGAGTGTCAGACAGAGTAATGATTATGAAGGTGGAAATTGGAGGTGTGATGATGAATGTTGTTAGTGCATATGCACCGCCAAGTTGGGTGTGCAATGGCTGAGAAAGAAGATTTTTGGAGTGAGTGGGATGGAGTGATGAACAGTGTACCCAAGGCACAGAAAGTGGTGATTGGAGCGGATTTCAATGGGCATGTTGGTGAAGGGAACAGTGGAGACGAGGAGGTGATGGGTAGGTATGGTGCCAAGGACAGGAATAAAGAAGGTCAGAGGATAGTGGACTTTGCCAAAAAGATGGACATGGCTGTGGTGAATACATATTTTAAGAAGAGGGAGGAACATAGGGTTACGTACAAGAATGGATGAAGATGCACAAGATGCACACAGGTAGATTACATCCTTTGCAGAAGAGTTGATCTGAAGGAGATTGAAGACTGCAAAGTGGTGGCAGGGGAAAGTGTAGTTAAGCAGCATAGGATGGTGGTCTGTAGGATGACGCTGAAAATCAAGAAGAGGAAGAGAGCGAGGGCAGAGGATCAAATGGTGGAAATTGAAAAAGGAAGACTGCAGGGTTGAGTTTAGGGAGGAGGTGAGACAGGCACTGGGTGGCAGTGAAGAGTTACCAGACAGCTGGGAAACTACAGCAGATGTAGTAAGGGTGACAGGAAGAACGGTGCTTGGCATGACATCTGGAAAGAGGAAGGAAGAAAAGGAAACCCAGTGGTGGAATGAGGAAATACAGGAGAGTATACAGAGGAAGAAGATGGCAAAGAAGAAGTGGGATAGTAAGAGAGATGCAGAAAGTAGACACGAGTACAAGGAGATTAGGCGCAAGGTGAAGAGAGAGGTGGCGAAGGCTAAAGAAAAGGCGTATGATGGGTTGTATGAGAGGTTGGACACTAAGGAGGGAGAAAAAGACCTGTACCGACTGGCTAGACAGAGGGGCCGAGCTGGGAAAGATGTGCAGCAGGTTAGGGTGATAAAGGATAAAGATGGAAACATACTCACAAGCGAGAAGAGTGTGTTGAGCAGATGGGAAGAGTACTTTGAAAGGCTGATGAATGAAGAGAACGAAAGAGAGAAAAGGTTGGATGATGTCGGGATAGTGAATCAGGAAGTGCAACAGATTAGCAAGGAGGAAGTAAGGACAGCTTTGAAGAGGATGAAAAAGCGTGGAGGTGTTTAGGAGAGTTTTTAACCAGATTGTTTAATGGAATCTTGAAAAGTGAGAGGATGCTTGAGAAGTGGAGAAGAAGTGTACTGGTGCCAATATTTAAGAATAAGGGGGATGTGCAGGACTGTAATAACTATGGGGGGATAAAATTGATAAGCCACAGCATGAAGTTATGGGAAAGAGTAGTGGAAGCTAGGTTAAGAAGTGAGATGATGATTAGTGAGCAGCAGTATGGTTTCATGGAAAGAAAGAGCACCACAGATGCAATGTTTGCTCTGAGGATGTTGATGGAGAAGTTTAGAGAAGGCCAGAAGGAGTTGCATTGTGTCTTTGTGAACCTGGAGAAAGCATTGGGTGCCTCGCGAGGAGCTGTGGTATTGTTTGAGGTAGTCGGGAGTGGCAGAAAAGTACATAAGAGTTTTACAGGATATGTATGAGGGAAGTGTGACAGTGGTGAGGTCTGCGATAGGTGTGATGGATGCATTCAAGTTGGAGGTGGGATTACATCAGGGATCGGCTCTGAGCCCTTTTTTAGTTGCAGTGGTGATGGATAGGCTGACAGACGAGATAAGACAGGAGTCCCCGTGGACTATGAAGTTTGCTGATGACATTGTGATCTGTAGCGATAGTAAGGAGCAGGTTGAGGAGACCCTGGACAGGTGGAGATATGCTCTAGAGAGGAGAGGAATGAAGGTCAGTAGGAACAAGACAGAATACATGTGTGTAAATGAAAGGGAGTCAGTGGAATGGTGAGGATGCAGGGAGTAGAGCTGGCGAAGGTGGATGAGTTTAAATACTTGGGATCAACAGTACAGAGTAATGGGGATTGTGGAAGAGTGGTGAAAAAGAGAGTGCAGGCAGGGTAGAATGGGTGGAGAAGAGTGTCAGGAGTAACTAGAATTAGAACAATCTAGACAAGAACAGGCCATTCAGCCCAACAAAGCTCGCCAGTCCTATCCACTTGTTTCCTCCAAGAAAACATCAAGTCGAGTTTTGAAAGTCCCTAACGTCTTACTGTCTACCACACTACTTGGTAGCTTATTCCAAGTGTCTATCGTTCTTTGTGTAAAGAAAAACTTCCTAATGTTTGTGCGAAATTTACCCTTAACAAGTTTCCAACTGTGTCCCCGTGTTCTTGATGAGCTCATTTTAAAATACAAGTCTCGATCCACTGTACTAATTCCCTTCATAATTTTAAACACTTCAATCATGTCACCTCTTAATCTTCTTTTGCTTAAACTGTAAAGGCTCAGCTCTTTTAATCTTTCCTCATAATTCAACCCCTGTAGACCTGGAATCAGCCTAGTTGCTCTTCTCTGGACCTTTTCTAGTGCTGCTATGTCCTTTTTGTAGCCTGGAGACCAAAACTGCACACAGTACTCAAGATGAGGCCTCACCAGTGCATTATAAAGGTTGAGCATAACCTCCTTGGACTTGTACTCCACAGATCGTGCTATATAACCTAACATTCTGTTAGCCTTCTTAATGGCTTCTGAACACTGTTTGGAAGTTGATAGCTTGGAGTCCACTATTACTCCTAAATCCTTCTCATAAGGTGTACTCTCGATTTTCCGACCGCCCATTGTGTATTCAAACCTAATATTTTTACTTCCTATGTGTAATACTTTACATTTACTGACATTAAATTTCATCTGCCACAAATCTGCCCAAGCCTGTATGCTATCCAAGTCCTTCTGTAATGATATAACGGATTCCAAATTATCTGCTAATTCACCTATCTTGGTATCATCTGCAAACTTAACCAGCTTGTTACTTATATTCCTATCTAAATCATTTATATATATTAAAAATAGCAGCGGCCCTAGCACTGACCCCTGTGGAACACCACTCTTAACATCGGCCAGTTCTGATGAGGTTCCTCGCACCATCACCCTCTGCTTCCTGTGTCTGAGCCAATTCTGCACCCATCTAAAAACATCACCCTGAACTCCCACTTCTTTTAATTTGATGCCCAACCTCTCATGTGGCACCTTATCAAATGCTTTCTGAAAGTCCAGATAAATAATATCATAAGCTCCACTTTGATCGTATCCTTTTGTTGCCTCCTCATAGAATTCCAACATGTTAGTAAAACACGACCTCCCCCTTCTGAACCCATGCTGACTGTTCAGAATAACTCCTGTCCTTGTCATGTGTTGCTCAATCTTATCCTTAATAATTCCTTCCATTAATTTTCCTGTGATGCTTGTTAAGCTTACTGGCCTATAGTTGCTTGGATCTGCCCTGTCACCCTTTTTATATAATGGGATGATATTTGCCATTTTCCAGTCCTTTGGAATCTCTCCAGTGCACAGTGACTTCCTAAAAATATGTGTCAAGGGTTTATATATGTACTCACTAGCCTCCTTAAAAACACGAGGATAAATATTATCTGGGCCTGGTGATTTGTGAAAGACGGGTATCAGCAAGAGTCAAAGGGAAGGTCTACAGGACGTTAGTGAGACCAGCTATGTTATATGGGTTGGAGACGGTGGCACTGACCAGAAAGCGGAAGACAAAACTGGAGGTGGCAGAGTTAAAGATGCTAAGATATGCATTGGGTGTGGCGAGGATGGAAAGGATTAGAAATGAGTACATTAGAGGGTCAACTCAAGTTGGACGGTTGAGAGACAAAGTCAGAGAGGCGAAATTGCATTGGTTTGGATATGTGTGAAGGAGAGATGCTGGGTATATTGGAAGAAGGATGCTAAGGATAGAGATGCCAGGGAAGAGGAAAAGAGGAAGGCCTAAGCGAAGGTTTATGGATGTAGTGAGAGAGGACATGCAGGTGATGGGTGTAACAGAACAAAATGCAGAGGACAGAAACATATGGAAGAAGATGATCCGCTTTGGCAACCCCAATGCCTAGCTCTCAAGGTGAACTACTCAAAGAATGGACCAAGTACTTTGAGAATCTTCTAAATGGAAAGCTCCCCTCAGCCACCGACACACTCCCAATTCCAGCCACCAGGGACCTCCTGATCGAGACCAACAACTTTTCGCAGGCTGAATTTGATGCTGCTGTTGACCAACTGAAGGAGCACAAATCCCCTGGTATTGACTATGCGTTCTCACCTGAAGTTGTTAAAGAAGGTGGCGATTTCATTCGTACAAAGCTACTCATGATTTGCCGATATGTTTATGAAAACAGCACAGCAATGGACTAGGCTACTAACATCATAGTTCCTATACCTAAAAAAGGCAACCTACAACTTATGACAAACTATCGAGGCATATCATTAATGTCAATCGCAGCCAAAGTGTACAACATTATGCTACTCAATGTATTCAATCTGTAGTCGACACTCTATTACGTCCCAATCAAGCTGGTTTTCGCAAAGGGCGCAGTTGCACTCAACAAATCCACATCCTCCGCCGCCTATTCGAAGGTGCATCTAGCAAGAATCTTCCGCTCTTTGCGACTTTTGTCGACTTTAGAAAAGCTTTTGATTCGGTCAAACGAACATTTATGTTTGCAATTCTTCGTCACTACAGCATCCCAGAGAAAGTAGTCAATGCAATTAAAATTCTCTATGTTAATTCAACCAGCAAAGTGCTTGTAGACAATCACCTCTCAAGTGAGTTTACTACTAGAACTGGAGTACTCCAAGGCGATGTTTTGGCCTCTTTCATTTTCATTATTGTCATCGATTTCGTCATGCGTAAGTCAGCAGGAGACTATGGTTTTGTTACTCATTCTCGCCTAAGTTTGAGGCACCCTGAACAGAAAATCAATGATTTGGATCTTGCCGATGACATCGGACTACTTGAAGGCAGTCGTGAAAAAGTCTAACAACAACTTGAACGCGTCAGCAATGAAGGGCAAGTAGTTGGCTTAGAAATCAATGCAGAGAAGACCAAACAGATGATAGTAAATGCTGATTTCGGCCCTCAACTTCCACTTGTTCTTAATGAGTACATCGAAATAGTGAGCGATTTCAAATATCTCGGTTCGATGGTAGCCACTACATTGAATGACGTCAAGATAAGTAAAGGACAAGCATGTGGCACCTTTTGGAAATTAAAAAGCATCTGGCAAAACAACAACATCTCCATACGCCTTAAAGTGCGCCTATTTAAAGCCTCCTGTCTAAGCATACTCCTATACGGCAGTGAAACTTGGATCATAACAAACCAGCTCAAAAACACTCTTGATAGTTTTGCAACCAACTGCTATCGAGTAATCCTCAACATCAAGCGAATCGATCACATACCTGTCTTGGAAATCTACACCCGTGTTGAACAACAACCACTATCAACTACAGTCCTACAGCGTCAACTGACATGGGTGGGCCACATGCTTCGTCATCCACCAGATGAACTAATCAGGAAATACGCATTGTACGTCCCACCGGTACAACTAGGCAAGGCCAGACGTGGAAGGCTCGCGCTCACATATGCCCAGTACATCTCCAATTCTATCTGCAACGAGAGAATGACTGTGACAGAGATCGAAAAGGCGGCCCAGGACCGGGTTGCGTGGCGGAAGATCGTTCTCGCCTGCACAAGCGCCATCACGAAGTGATACTTGCATGAGCAGCCGACCGATGATGATGATGATGATGATGATGGCAACCCCTTATGGGAGCAGCCAAAAGAAGAAGAAGATGACAAATAGCAACAAATTACTAGATTTCATAAAATGGTTTCTTATAATATAAGTTCTGGGTTCGCTTCCCGGGTCCTCCCTGCGTGGAGTTTGCATGATCTCCCCGTGTCTGCGTGGGTTTTCTCCGGGTGCTCCGGTTTCCTCCCACGATCCAAAGACATGCAGGTTAGGTGGATTGGCGATTTTGAATTGGCCCTAGTGTGTGTTTGGTGTGTAGGTGTGTTTGTGTGTGTCCTGCGGTGGGTTGGCACCCTGCCCAGGATTGGTTCCTGCCTTGTGCCCTGTGTTGGCTGGGATTGGCTCCAGCAGACCCCCGTGACCCTATTTGGATTCAGCGGGTTAGAAAATGGATGGATGGATGGATAATATAAGTTGTAAATAATTGATATTCTGAACAATACCTCAGGGCAAATAATATGGAACTGATACATACAGTTACACAAAGCTGCCCCAAAAACATTTTTCTTTTTTTGTTTAAAATTGTTATTTGGTTGGATTTACATTGGATTCACTGCACTAGGTACTGTATATTGGTTTTGGACTCAACATATTACCTCCCAAAACATACATTTTAAAGTAACTGACTTATTTAAATTTTGTAGGTTTTTAATGTGGTCACTCACTGTTTTCTCATTCACGGTAAATTCTCGCTTTGAGATATATATGATGGGAAAGGTTCCAGCTTCCTGTGGCATTGCAACAAAAGATATAAGATCAGACAAGGTATACTGTAGATGCATTTAAATAAAACTGATTATACTAAAATGTGAAGTGTAAATGGATGTGTGTATTTGTTAACACTACAATACACTGTATGCTTCAAAAGATACTGAAGGTTCACTGTTTACCTTTACATTGTAAAGCCCTATACTTGTAATAACACATTGTTGATGTTTTACATGTTCAGTATGTACTAACATACTGTATGTATCTTGGCTTACTCAGGGCTGGCACCACCATTAAGGTGAATTAGGCATTAGGGACTCCCAGCCACATAGGTTAGTTACCGAACAGTCGGTGGCACACTAATAAGCTTGGCCTAGGGCACAAACTAACCTAGCACACCGGTACTGGGCCTACAGCATTACTGATCATGACATTCTAACTGTAAACTCACAGTCTCTTTTCTGCACAAACTTCCTTCACTTGAGTCACCATACAGCAACTGTGGCAATGTTAGCCAAGCATCAGAAAATTTGAAAACACAACAAATAGGCTTACTAGTGTTTGTGTGATATATCACACATACAGTATGTTACAAAAAATTCACAGATTAAGCTGAGCTGTTGCTATGATGAATTCACTTGTAAACCTTGGGCTCAATCCTTTCTGACTTCATTTAACATCTCCCAGTTTCTTTGGCTTGTTTATTTTTGGGCTTTGCCACAAAGTATCTTCGGATAATTTATCCTCTGCCCCACAAAGTGAAAGGGGATGACTGTAATTCATGTTGAATAATTTTAAAAGTGTTCATATGGTTTCCAAATTTCAGTATTCAGAAAGACAAGTTTTTTTCCCCTTTTTTAAGAAAAGATTTCATTAAAGTTTAAGTCATTATTTCTTAAGGTGGTTATTGCCAATCTATTATCAGATGTATAGATTTTCTTAACTGCGGTGGGCTGGTGCCCTGCCCGGGGTTTGATTCCTGCCTTGCGCCCTGTGTTGGCTGGGATTGGCTCCAGCTGACCCCTGTGACCCTGTAGTTAGGGTATAGCGGGTTGGATAATGGATGGATGGATGGATGGATAGATTGTCTTAAAAAAATGTACTGATCAGACATTTACAATAACCACTATAACTGAACTATTTTAGGCAAAAGTTGTTAGCGTTGAAACTTCAGCATGTGGTAAAATTGACCCTTGCCCCGACATTTGGCGATGACTGTTCAATTGATTCCATTCAGTTTTGGCGTGATTAGTGCGTGGTCTTGAATCCAAATACAAATCAGCTGCTAAGAAAAAGACAATATGTTTGTTTTGCCATTATTTAGGATGCGTAAATCAATGGACATGGATTAAAACGCAATTTGTATTGCATTTTAAACTGACACGAAATTTGTGTGCCATAGTGAAAAGCTATCGATCATTTGGTTGACACAAAACACAATAAAACCATGCCAAAATTAACAAGCATTTGCATTTCATTGTAATTAATATATTGGTTTGCATTTATAATTGGCACAAATACCAGCAATTTTCCATAGTGCCAAAGAATGAGCAAATGTGACTCCCCCAGAACCTTGATATCCTGATCCGGACTAAAATCCCTTGGCCTACAGGATAAGAAGATCTGATTGCTTGGCAGCAATTGGATGTATCCTTAAGTGCAAAAGCATTATTGTGGTAGAAACAATTTAAATAATGCATGTATTTTGTTGCAATTAAAGGGAATTTGGAGGGCAGCAGTACAGGTGAATGCTTGGAAAAAAATGTAAATTGTCTGTGTTTGCTCCATTGCATTGATCCTCCCTCAATGATTATTCCCCTCATCAAGATGCATTTTGCATGAGGCTGTTAATATAAAATTCCTTTAATTACAATAATTACCATTTGTGAGAGACAAATATAATTCAAATTTTCTTTTATAAAGGTCAACATGTGTACTTCTTCCCAGAATACATTCCTTCCATAGCTGCAGCCAGAAAAGCCAACTTTTGACTACTTACAACATGCCAGCATTTTCCCACTATCAAATCTACCATTGCTGCTCTCTTCTTAGGGGCTATGAACCTAAACATTTTATCTTAAAGTCAGGCCACACTGTTTCAACTTTGGGTTCCCCTAGTGTACAGGTTTGAGTTCTTTGAATCTCTTTTTTTTTTTCAGCAGAGCTATTTCAACACCCTCAATTTTCAGTCTACTAACCTCGACTCTTTGTGCCCACCGAAGTCCAGGGTGGACAGGTCCTGCAACAGCTCCCACTCCAATGAAATCTGAAAAACCACCTAGATGCCATTGAGTTTTAAGCAACATACCTTATGTAAATGCAATTAAAGAGCCTTTTGAGAGGAGTCCCTCTGGTCTTTCAATACTGATGTTATATTTAACATTGGAGAACGGGGAAGGGAGGTCACCTTTTATTATGTCAGACCCGTGAATTTGTAATGGGGGGCCTGTGAATAGCGTCATGCCCAGGATCATTGCATTTCCATAACATCCCAAAAAAACACACCCAGCCAAATCGATATTTTTCCCTGCATTGTAAAACTAGCCCAGTTGGGCAGAAAAGCACACATCTGGCAACATCTGGAATTCCTCCCCCTTTATGTCTATCTCATTGCCTGTTCTTTTTTACCACTACACTTTTATTGATATAACTAGCTGTGCTACCCATATAAGATGGGTTGAAATCTAAGAAAGCACTGCAGACCTCAGCATTACTGTTTGCAGTGCACCATCCAAGACATATGCCTCCGTGATATACCACTTGGTATAGGATTCTTTGAAAGCTGATCTAATGTTTGTTATGCACCATCTATTAGAATGACAAATGCAGTGCAATTTATTACTAAAAATGTTTGTGATTGCGGCATCTTTTGAAATATGACAGAGAAATAGCAATTGGATGGACACACAGACACTTTTACTCAGGTTTTTCAAAATATTTTCCAGGAGGGTGTTCATTTCATTTTTCTGCATTTCTTAATGATTATTTGTTTAGCTTTTATTTAGCTCCCTTCCTCCTGACTCTTTGGATCAGGAGATGGGTGTTAAGTTATCACAAAGAATGTTGTGTATAGTGATGGTGAGAGTGAAGCTTTGTGAAGCTCCTGAACAGTCAAAGCAACTGTGTTGGAAATGACTTTCAAAGCATCTGACACCTGACTCTCTAAGAACACCTGCTGGCCAGGGTGGGATTAACCCACTCAGGTGATCCTTGGCTATGACATTATCTCTGTGCCCCCTACCCATGGTCCCATTTAGTAAAACAGCACAAAACAGGGGAAAACCAAAATACCAGAGTGGAAATAAATAAAGAGAATATGTGATATCACAAAGGAAACAAAAACAAAGAAATTGGCACGCCCAAAGTTAAATACAATATACCTCAGTTTGCAAGCTACAGTACAAATATCCACAAGATTACAATACACTCAAAGAAGCCAATTCCAGGCAGCTTGCCATAGAAGATTAATACCTTAATAATAATTTTAGGAATTTGTTTCTAATTAGCCAGTTAAACCGGTTTTGCCCCCTTGTAAACTAAAGTTCTTAACTGGCAATCTCCCTTTTACTTTATTTCTTTTAACAACTGTGTAAATTGAAATGTATCCAAACAATATCTCACTCACTTCTGTCAGCTGATTCATGTAACTGGAGCTCAAGTTTTTCACACTGCAATACTCAATCGACTGACCTTTAATGTCTTATGCCAGGTCATCAATACGTCAATGGCTGATATTGGAGATATTGTCTTTGTTTTTAATATCTGTTAACTCTTCCTTCTTCCTCCATGTCATACGGGTTGCTTGCTTTATTATTGTTTCCTACATTGGGCTGTCGGGTGACAGTAGGTCGGGTGATTTAAGGGCAAGTGTTCTTTGTTCAAGATGTTTATAATGTTTCAATGTTGATTTAAATTGCTTTATATTTATATTTTTAAATAAAAATTTGATTAAAAAAATCCTGAAATTAAAGGTGGCCCAATGTGACATAACCCTTCACATTGCACATAAAATACTAAACTTAATTCTATGTATTACCTATAAGAGTGTGCCAACTTTGCCAGTTATTTTGATCCACATACCCATGTTGGGCAGGGAAAAACTCACCTGAAATTTAAGAAATGTGTCTGTTTTCTCAGAGCTGTGAAACTTAGTGTGGTCCAACATCATGTAACCCTTTACAGTGCCCATTGAACATCACAGTAAATCCCATTCATTAGGCATGGGGGTGTGCCAGTTTGCAAGCAAGTCTAACCAATTGAACCCATGATGGGCCACATTAAACTCAAATGCAACTTAAGAAAGGCATTGTCTTTTTCTGAACTGTAAAAAAATTGGGCAGAACAATGGCATTTGATCCAATGCATGACTCATTAAAGTTCATGGCCTAATTCATTAAATCTGGGAGTGTGCCAGCTTTGCCAGTCAATTTGACCAATGCAGGCACATTTGGCTGGGCAAAACTCAATTGCAATTTAACAAAGGCATCTATTTACAATACTCTAAAAATTAGGGTGACCCAACCCCATTTAACCGTGCCAATTAAACATCACAGTGAACTCCATTCATTATATAGAACAGTGAGCCAGATCTGCCTGTCAGTTTAAGCTATGATAACCACACTGGGCCAAAAAAACCGCAACTGCACTTCAACAAAGGGATCGGTCTTGTCACAAAAGTATGAAAATGAAGGTGGACACCATGATGTAACTCATTTGTACCTGTGCTGATCGAAAATGTGGAATAGTGATTTTTTTTTTTTTCAAATAATGGATCAGTTTTAATGATGCAAATTAATATATACATTGCAGCATGTATTGTCTTGCTGTTTGTGCTGAATAAGTGGTTTGCTCAAGTTATGTCAATAAGTAGCTGGCTGGAAGAAAATCAGTCGTTATGAGCGAATAAAGAGCACACCCTGTCTATACTTAAAAAAAAAAAACTTAATGCAGTAAATACTGTAAATACAAAACGAAGCGGAATATTTAACTATTTAAAAATGAACATGTGAATATCACCCACAATTAGGAATTTATCTAGACTTCCTTTTTTGTTACAGTGACAGCACATAGCGATAAGGCATTGTTTAAATCGGTAATGTTGACTACCAATAAAATTAATCAACAACTCGGACTGATCTGAACCAATTGCTGCTTTTGTATGTCGAAGCTGCTTGCAGGTGCTTTTCCACCGTTCAACCAATAACTAACATGTAAGTAGGAACGGCGCTGGTGAAACGGCGGTCCTGGTGAAATTTACAAACGTAACCCCAATACAAAGCAATCGCAGCACTTCATATAATCGACTAGCGTTAGCAGCCTTAAACAACGTGGATAGGTCCTCAGGTCTATATGATGGTACCGTGTGTCATCTGTGTACTGTAACATAAGATAATATCTGCTAAGCACTCAATATTAAAACTGTTACACACCTTATGCTACTCCATTGTTACTCCAGTATACTACCTTTAGTGTTGAAACGACTAATGTAACGTTAGCTATCTTACTGGAAGTTGGACACAGATTTCTAAACACACCTAAGCGCAGCACAAACTGCTTTTTCATGCTTTCTGTCTATCTTTTCTGCGTTCCTGACTGGTGCTAACTTGAAGACATTTGTCTGCTCATTAATGAAAAATGATCACGACAGGTGCCTGTGAACAATGTTAATTCGACGCTTGACGAAAAAGCGATAACCGCATTACGTGCGCCCCACCCCTCATCTGGCATTTGATCACAGGCTCCACGGGCAGTGCTTATAGGAAGGGTCGGTACAGGTTCAACGTTTTTTTACGCAGTTAAAATACTTCGGCAGACGATTCGCCCCCAGAGAACCTGCAAATTTAACTCCGGCAACAACTTGCCAGAATTTGAACCAAGAGCAGTGTGGCTCGCTGTCCTAAATTCCCAGTCACTCGACATTCTGACATGGTGTTTGATTGTTTAGCTGATGTATTCTATGGTCATTATTTAATCATCGATTGATGTAACAATTACACGTTTATACAGACATATTTGCCCCACAGGAGTGACATTAATCCTCCGACTCGTATGCCGTATCTTTTGGTGTTCTTGCCAGCAACTTTAAAATGTCGGGTTTAGCAGATCTGATTTAACTGTTACGGATTATGAACGCGTTCAGTGTCGTGCTGACTGAAAAACTTGGGCAAGCGCACCTGCTTTGCGCATCGCTTTCTTGACAACTTCTTTATAAACGGGCTCTCGCAAACCAGAGAATGTTCGGATAAAATGAAACGTGAGCGTTCAAAAAAGACGGAGGGCTGCCAGTACGAACAATGTCTCATTTGAATTTCTTTTAACGCGATGCTTTTGTTTTTAGTTTAAAGCTGATGAGTCGTTACCTGAATGTGTGACTGAAAGCATTTGAACACATGTTCGGGGGGGTGTATTCTAAAGTGTACTCGCACTTCGCATCTCAGGCGCGCGACGAAGACGGGTTAAACATGGCGCAAGGCAGCGCGTAATATGCGCTCCGGCATAATATCAAATAACAGCCCCCGTATTTAATCATAACCGCTGCTGTATAATAATGTAAAGCAGGGGGAGTGCAGCGTAATATATCGAGGTTATCCAGTGCAGGATTTTAGAGGTTGACTGATTAGACGGCGGCGGTGACAGCGCGGCTGCTCTGCGACACCGCTGCTCTCGAGCGATGTGACAGCTCTGGTCCACAATGTAGCCTCTATTCGTCCTTTCGTTCATTCCCTCCTTTATTTCTTCTTTACTTCCTTTGTTTTTTTTTCTTTATTTCCATTTGGCATTTAAAGCACATGTATATTTCTTCAGCATCACCACAAAGCAAATAAATGCATAAGCCGCCGGTGTGATCCTGAAAGGAATAATTTGCCACAGCTGCTCTTTCAAAGCACCTCACGGTAAGAATATATGCTCGTTATTTTTATTTCTGTTTATTATATTGCCTTTCTCGCGATAAGTGACCGATTCTTTTATTTGTGAAAAGCAAATGTACGTATTTTTTTTTTTTTTACATTTTCCTGTTGTAACTACTGCATTTAGCTGGATTTCCATTGCGGGTTCTCCGAAGCCCCCACGGGACAATGAACAATTTTGTTTCGCTTGTCTTTATTGCTAATAGGGGCTAGAGCTCCGTTTGCGAGCTGCTAATTAACGATCCTAATGAGATGGGCAGTATAGATTCTTGTCATATTTAACTGGGTCAGAATGAGTCGATTGCAGAGTCATTTTCCTTTAACAGTGAATGAATGTAGCCCGTTTCTTTCTTGCTGATATTTGATTTCTCTTAAACGATTTCTTTTAAGCTCCTGTCGTTGACCTCGAGGTTTAAACGGGCACGTGTGGTATACCTCTCGTGGCCAAGCGGTTCGGTGTCAAAAATGTAACGGGAGTGCTATGCATGTGTGTTGACGCGTGTACTGTATGAGTGCGTGTGTAGCTTTTATATAATGCATACCGAGTTCTAAAAATTTATATATGTATGTACACGCAAACAGATATGATTTCGAATAGTGATATACATGTGTACTGTATCTATGCGAACCTTTGTAGTGTATTGTATGGATGATCATGCATACAAATGTCTAATATTGCAGTAATGTGTATAGCCTTTGCAACAGTGCTGTGATAGGCTGCTGCTACATGAAAGTTGTAAGGTAGTAATGTAAAGAGATGGTACTGCAGACAATGTTTAACTGAAGGATGATGAAAAAATACAATCGTTTGCAGTTTTATAAATGATTACAAAACCTGTTACTGTTCATTTGTTTTATTTTTTTAGCCCTAATTCAGAGGTCTTTCTCTGTGGAATGTGGAAGAACTTCTTTCACTAAGTAAATATCGCAGTATTTCAAATAGCTGTAACTATTCCGTATTTAAAAGTGCAGTAACTATGCTAATTATAATTCAAGGGGTATGATATACTTTAGGGAAAAATGACAGAAATTTGGTATTCCAGTATCCTTGAGAGACTAGCTTTAGCATTTCCCTAACATCTTCAGGTGAACGTTCAGTTACTCTTAGATGTTACTTGCTTGAAAATAAAGCATGTGCAAATATCGAAACCTAATTTAACATTTTAGAAAATGTTAAGGATGAAGACATTCAATGACTTAATTTAAATCGGACCAAGCACCTGAATCATGCTATCTGTCATCAGGTGAAATTATACCAGTATATCATCCATTTATATGGTACAAATAACAATATTTGTTTACCTGAGTCTGTACTTTCCATTACTTACTGTTTCTGTATGAATCTGTGCTTTTTCTGTAATCGTCTAACACTGGTCTCGTACACGTCTGTTTAGTGTCTGCTTATTCAGCTTTGTGAAATCTTTTATGTAAATCCCTTTGTATGGCTTGGTCTCTGAAGCTTGTTCTGGCATTTTGCCAATATTAGGAAATATACTTTTTATTAACTAAATTACATTCCTGCATTAGTATGTGATTTAGTTCTGCTTTTTGATCATTTTCTCTGCCCACTTATTTAAATACAGGGTCACTGAGAGCTAGAGCCTTTGATAATTACTGTATTCACTATAATATGTTTGTGCTATTGTTACATTAAGCTCAAATATATGTCTTGCACATATTACAGTGAGTCTTGCATTTCTGTAGAGACTATTGACAGTAATACAATATCAAGACCAGACAATAAATACACACGTGGATAGTAAATATGACACCATATATTCAACAGAACATCAGACAATATGTACAAGAAACAAATCCTGCACTTGTCAGTATAAATGGCTTTTGAATAGCCTTATGAGCTGTGGTTAAAGGTAAGTAAGTTTACAGGATGTTGGGGGTCTTTAATGATACTGTTAGTTTTTCTGATGAATTTGTGTGTTTGATAGATATCCTGAGTAGAAGGAAGCTATTTGACCCTCCATAGCATTTTGTTATTCTGAACTGAACTTACTTTGGAAAATGTCAGCTGAAAGCAACAAAACTGATGGCCATAACTTCAGTCCATTTTATTTATACTGTTTTTGATCACATGATTCAAAAAGAAAAGTAGTTTAAGGCATGATGTTTTTTAATATGAAAATTGGTTGTAGTGAAAAACCTGCAAGTGACACTGTCTTGAAAGAGAACTACAGTATCAGAAAGTTACTTTTTAATACTGTAAGTATCCACCACTTGGGCAGGAGATGTTAATGGTGTATCTTGCAAAGGTGCAGCTTCCAATGCAAAACATTTAGTGGTTAGCAAACTGATGTTGGACTAATGGTATGAATGCATGCCACTTTAAACTTGGTAATATCTTTACATGCTTTAAGAGATATGAACACACTTTTAAGTTATGGTTAACCCAACACTGGATCATAAAACTGATCTGTATGAGCACTCTCTGTTTCAGGAAGGATTTAATTGCATAAACTAGTACAAGGGTATAAGTATAGTGTCTGGTGTCTGAATTCTATATAATTTAGAAACTAATTTTAAAATTGATGAAAATAGTGCTTTTCCAGAGTCTTAAGGTACTTGCAAAAGGTCAATACTGATATTGCTGAAGTGAAGATATGGCTAGGAAATTGTGAATGCACTTATTTCACTTTTATAGTGAATTTAAAAGAAATAGCATAGCTTTTGTATGAATATTCAGTGTTAAGTAAAATCTGTACATTCGCTTTGAAGATGCTTGATTGCATAACATACTGTATGCCAGTTTTATCACATATAAATGGATCATAGCAATTCCTGAGCATATGCTCTAAAGTACAATATGGTGCGTATAGTTGACAGATTTTCTAATGGAGTGATTTCATATGAATTGTGAAGTTGGGGCTTCATTTTTAGAACTGATTGTTTACCACTTGTGATTTTATTCAATGTGTGTCTTTGTGCAAAACAGAACAAAATTAAGCTAGAAATAATTTTTTTTTTATTCAAATGCATCTGGTAAATACTTTTAATCAATTAACTAAAAGTCAAACATTGTGCATATCCTGTCTCCTCCAAAAACATACATGTACCCATTTTCCTTAATGCAGGAAAAAATGTTACCTTAAAATTGATAATAAACTAGCTTAAATTAAGAAATTTTGAAAATCATTAACAAATTGTATGAAGGAATTTGCGTCTAGAGAGTGTCGTCTTTGGAGAGGAGTGCATGCATCGTTTGGACCTGTGTGGTCTTCATAAGAATAACTGCATGTAAAGCTTACCACTTAAAATTCAACATTGATTTCTTAAACACTTAAATCTCCCTCTTTGATGCAAGCTAAATGTAAATCTGATTTACTACAAAGTCCACTGTATTAATATTAAAAAAAAAAAAAGTCTTCGAGGTTTTCAAAGCAGACATCACCAGCTAAAAAAAAATCCGCAGTTTAGCAAGACCAGGGGTTTTCAAACTAGGCCACAGGTTTTTGTTCTGACCAGCTTCTGTTTTTTAATTGGACTCCTGGGCTATTTAAGTGAACTGTTATTTCCCTGATTGTGTTTTGGGAACAATATAGAAATTAGAATAATAATTTTGGTAGACATTTTTAATTAAAATATACTAAGCAGTTATATGGGGAATTTTTTAAATTTTTAATTCTTCATCTTGATTTTCATTCTATATTTGCAGGTGTTCTAATTGTTTAACTAATCCATTATTTACTAAATTAGTGGGTCTGATGTAGTAGTTGCAGTCTTTTAGGGTTCAGTATTTGCCTGGGTGTCTGCTCTGCTAGTTTTTGATTATCATTATTAATATACAATGAAGAGAGAAAACTGCACAGAGAAAGGGCAAAATATATTTAAACCAAGAAAAGTTAAGCATTTAAATGTATAGCAAAAATAGAAATATTACTAAATGTCTTATAAATGTAAAACTCATTCTGATGTGCATTTGTGAATGTAGAAGGGGGTGTAGAGAAGGGATATACCAGCTAATTAAATGAGGTCCGTGTTATCAGTTGTTGTCACTGCACTGATTGTAAATCTGGCTGAAACAAAAACCTGCAGCCGCAGTGGGTCTCCAGGACTGAATTTGAAAACCCTGAGCTTAGATGGTTCTTGTAATGCATGAAAATGAGTCTTTTATTTACTAAATAGTATATACTTAATGCAAAGGGGTTGCAAAGAACACTGAGCACTTTTACAGTCCATGTTATTCTCCAGTGGAATTCTCACTGTACGGTCAGTATTTAACTTTTATTTATATAGTACTAGGGTGCTTTTCCTCCTGCTCACTTAGCTCAGGCACCCCCGTGTTTGGTTTACTGGATATAAGAGATTTTCATGGGAATTGTTACATATGCATCATTTTCACTTTTACTTTAAAACTTTTGTAAAAACAATACTTGTCCTTTATTTCCTGCCCCAGGCGTGGTTAAATCTTTCTCACAGGACGTATAATGCTGCTCATGTTGTGAAGAGGGGGTGGGGGGCTGAACACAAGCTAAGAAGATACAGTCGGATCAGTTGCTGTCTTTCTGCTGCTACCGGTGAGCTGTGTGTTCTGTTGCGCTGCATCTCGATTATTTGAAAGCCTGTACAGCAGCTGTGCTTTTGCCATTTCACGTCTCTGCCGCTCGCGTTGTGAATTGGGGGGGGTTTGAACACGTGCTATGGGGCAGTTGGATCATCCTGTGGCTTGCAGCTGCTGGCAAGCTGTGTGTTGTGCTTGCCACTTGTCATTTTAAGAGCTGGGAGCACATGATGTCTCTGCCAAAAACTTTCCAACAACTGCTTGGTTAGATGTCTGTGAACCTGTTTAAAATGTCTCGCATGATGTTGTTGGTGTCTCTCGCGGGATGTCAGATTGTCTTCCGAGAAGATCACGTCTTGTCTCCCTTCCAAGATTTTTTTTTTTTTTAATAATAGATACATAGAGTGGTGTAGGTTTATTTTTTCTTAAAGAGAATTAAATGCAGTTGAATAAACTATTTCTCCTCTTTCTTAAAGTAAGTGGTCTGGTAATAGAAAAATGCCATTTCATTCCATGGTGACAAGGGAGTGGGTGTTTAACCTGACAGAAGCTGTCACCAGGCCATTAGAGAGCTCTGCTCTGCCCAGGAGTGTGCTTTCTAATAGTGGACCAGTTTTTAAAGTCACCAGTTGACCTAACATGCACGTGTTTACATGTGGAAAGAAAACAGAAAAGCTGTTATAAAATACTGTACTACCCTTAAAATAATCCTTAAACATGCTGAAAAAATTGTTGTGTGTGTGTTTTTTTTTTTTTTTGTGTGTCTACAACCATAGTGTAATACATCTTGCAGAGCTAGCTAACCAGCTGTAATGAATTCTTAGCAGGCTGGCTGAGCTTTTATGTACCATACTGCAAACTTGTGAGCACACATTTTGACTTTTCATGCAGTGCCAGACAAATGCAGCTTTTAACAATGTGATGGCTTTCTTTCCAGCGTTTGATAACAAGCATTGATTGGTATTTTGAGGTGAGGTTTTTAGGAAGTCCTTACAGATAAGTCTGCTTTTTGTAATAGAAGTTCCAGCCAAAAGTCTATCCTTGGTAGGTTAAGTTCAGGAAGAAAAAAATGTAATTTACCAGATGCAACAAATGGACAAAGTATTCCCAAAAAAGACACAAATACATAAAGGTTACAAATGAAAGTAAGCCATTTAGTCCATCAAGCTCATTTGCTTAGATGTCCCAATGCCTTATCCGTCCAGATACTACTTAAATGTTGTTAACGTTTCAGCTTCAACTACACGGTTCAGTAGTTTTGTTCTCAATTCCCACAACTTTGATTAAAGAAGTGCTTCCTAGCCTCGGTTTTAAATGCCCTTCCCCTTAATGTCCAGTAGTATCCTCTAGTATGTGATTCACTGTTAAGCTGAAATAATTCTCCTAGATCAATCAGTGCCTTTGAAAAGTTTTAAAAACTTTCTTACTTAGCAAGGTTATATTAAATTGCTACAAGTATTTCCTTAGTTCTGTTGAAATGCTTGCCTATTATACGAGTAGAGTGTTGTACCGTGTTAGCCATAGATTGATACAGGAGAAAGTAGGGTACACCTTGCCTGATGAAGGGGCATTAGCTGCCTCAAAAGCTTGCATTTGTAATATATTTAGTTAGCCAATTAAAGGTGTCCTTTCACCCTGCCTATTATATGTGCATAGTTTATAGAAGGTTCTGTTATAATCCCTAACTTGTAAATTGAATATTCTAATTATTTTTCTTGTCATTCTCACTAGTCTAGTTTAGTTTATTAACTGTTTTGCAGTTGGTAAGGCATTTCAAGCAGTACTAAGTTTACCAAAGTGAAATCTACAGTATTTAAGTTCGCCATAGTTAAATGTGCTATACAATAAAAGGATTGGAACAGGTGGTGTTCTGATCAGACTAAACAGTCATAGCTGTAGAATTAAACTGAAAGGTAGGGACCTTTTTGTGTGTAGGAAGTACCCCCAAAATTGTATGCACCCTAAACGATGTTCTCATGCACAATGCATCAACACTTCTTCATGACCTATAGATTCATACTTGTAAAGAAAAAATTGATGTATACCAGCTTCTGTTCTTGGTTACTGTGATGCACAACGTCATATACCACTATTAACGCTTCTGCATTGACAATTGTCACCACCTTGAAATAAGATTGAAAGTGAATTACACAGATAGAGAAATTGAGTTATCTGAATTGAGAACTAGACATGAGATTATAACCGTTTGAGCACTGGCGGAAACAGGTTATTAGAAATATAAATTGCAAGAGGCAGGAGAGCTTTATATTTGGCTCTTCATTGATCATGCAATATACTATACTGTACATGTAAATAAAATTTCATTCTTGTGCTACAGTGGACATTCTGTAGCAGGGCTATAGTCCAGAGCATGCCATTTTGGCATCTGTTTTAAAAATTATGTTGGATTCATTTTTTTTTTTTTATATATTTTCTCTTTATGTATAATTCTCCAGCACTTTGAAACATAACTCTGTAGTCTGAATTCATTTAATACTAGATCATGACCTGCCATCCTACTAAATGCCCTTTTCTGGTTGCATCTCAGCTGAATGTTTTGGAAAATGTAGGGTCAATAATGGAAGATAATTAGCCTTTTTTTTTTTTTTATTTGTATGTCAAACCATTATTTAGAAATCCAAATATATGAAATTTGTTTCCTTTATAATATACAGAGTATGCAGAATGGACTTTAAACCCCTAAATCCACAGAATGTCACAAAAGCTTTTTCTACTTGTGTAAAAGATCATTTTTCATTTAGGTGTGAATGGAAGGCAACTTTCTGCTCTAACTCAGAGTGATAGGTGCATATATTAAACCATGAATCTTTAATATACTGTCACTGTCACGGGTCACATTATAAAACATTTCTACCTCGATCTCCTTCAGTATGTCTAAATTCATTTTGTGCTCAACTTCCATATATTGACAGCACTGAGAAAACTGCAAAATTATCCATATTTTATAGATTTTGGTCCTGCTCTTTCTCGTCCAGCGTTGCTTCCAATTCTGAAGAACCTGACTCTGATGCAGTAGATGGATAAAAGGGCAATTTTGAATAAGAACTTTTCAAAATAAATTGTTGGCATACAGGATTAATATGACCTAAATTTAAATGAGTGGATTAGAGTGAACTGTGTGCTTAAGCTTGTTTTACCCACATCTGTAACCAATCTTCAGAAAAGTTCTTAATACTAATTTATTACTTTCAAAGATGGTGAGAAATTTCTGAAACATAGGCTGGTAGTTTTATTACAGTTTGTTACTACAGCCAGCTTGTCTCACTTTGTGCATAGATACTTTCAAAGTTGAGCAAGAAATTTCAAAGAAGCATTAAGGATTCCACACTGGCTATAGTTCATAGTCATAAGGCCTAGGTGATTGTTTCCGCAGACATCTTTCTTCAGAAGTTTGATTGCCTATGATTTAATCAGGAGAAGTTTAGAGAAGGGAGAAGTTGGTAATCCTTAAACTCCAAGGACTATTTTTCCAAAATCAACATCAAGAGAAATGAATGGAAGTGAATCAATTAATCAATTTCATAAAGTGTCTTGCATATATTGCACCATCACGTGTTTCAAACTTGCTTAATAAAAAGCGTTTAAAAGATGAAAAGACAAAGGTGAATGGCCTCAACAATTTACATAAGTGAAGATGATGTAATTCACATCTATTACATCTTCATAAGAATGGTCTGTAATCATGCCATAAATGTGTGGTGGCGGACTCCTAGCCATGAAGAAAAAAGAGGGATAGGTAAACTGCTTTGCCTCTGAGCTTGCTCACATGGGTGCCTTTTTATGGAATCTCCCCAGCCTCAATGCAGAGCTAAGCAGTTCTGCTAGTCCTCTGCAATTCATACACTTAATTGCATTACAAGTTACTTTATATACTGACTCTTACATCATATTCAAGGTATAACTAAATAACATTTATTTATATAGCACATTTTGATACAAATAATGTAGCTCAAAGTGATGTGTGCTTCTAGTAACCCAGAATTTAAAAAAAAAAAAAAAAAATTGGTTTTTTGATGTTTTTGAACCTGAAACTTATGTGTTAACCTGTCATCTGTTTAGGTGGTTTGAGCCAGGATTTACTGAAGGCAAACTTATTATTCAGACTCTCGCTAAAGAATATTAGATATGCTTAAGTGCATTATGATTCAAGATTTTAATCACCATTTGCTTAAGGTATGGCACAGAATTCATTATTTCCGGATTCATTTTGTGTTGTGTTGGCATGCTCTCTATGTAAACAGCTTGATAGCTTCTTGGAACTGCGGCTTCCTCTTAAAAAAGTATATATATTTGCACTACACAATTCTAATGTTGTCTCTTATTATGTTAATGATGATGGAATTGACTTTGATTCAGAATAAGAGATTCATTTTTGTTCTTTGCTCCTGGAATTGAGTTTGGCCCCAGTGAATTAAAAAGGTTTGAAAATTAAAACACATTTACGGTTAGTAAAATGCCATTAATTTAATCTTGTGTATTAGGTTTTTTTCTGTAAGTGATCTAGCTACCTTCTCTGATCCAAAGATACTTGATGTATCGTTTGACCACTAATTAGCCTAATGTGAGTGTGCCCTGTGATTGACTGGGACATTATTTCTGATTTTTTTACTGCTTTGCAGCAAATTCTATTGCAGTCAATCCCAACAATCCAGTGACAGGTGAAAACAGGTTTACTAAATACTTAAATTACTTTTTTTTTTTTTTTTTGAGATATGTCAATGATTGCTTTAAAAACATTGAAGATATTTTTGTATACATGTATTGGAATATGGACTTGATCCATCCGGGGAACCAGAGCTGAAGTGGATCAAGGCAGCTATCCGCCTTAAGTGGTACAACATTTGCAGGGTACATTTGACTTCTGCAGTGCTCCTTCACTGGAACAAATGGGAATCGCTATATACTGTAGCCTAAAGTCTTTGGATTGTGTGTGGAAACTCTCATGAGCACATGCCAACTCCACATGCACCTTAGTCTGCTTGTAGCAGAACTTGAAATGTGTTTTGGACATACTACTATGGGGAATGCTTTTTAGTTTGTTCTCTATCCCTTGTATGATTATTTGGCTTATGTTAAAAAGTAACAAATCAATAGTGAATAAGTAGTTAAAGACGGTCTGCCATTAATTCAGATATGATTAAACTTCAGAGAACTTGTTTGGATGACAGTCAATTAGTTGTGCTGTATGCAAATGTGTAACATGTCAGACACTGTAGCCCGACCCTTGTAATCATGGGGGTACTGTAAAACAAGCTCAAGGTTGAAAAGGAGTGTAAAGGTGAGTGGAAGTAGACTGTGCTTGCTTTCAGTGGTAAATAATTTTATTTTGGTGTCATCTTTGAGGGTTTTGTACCGGCATGTGCAATACACATTTTGGCCGTACAAGGTATCATGTGACAAAAGGGAGAGAACATGAAAATTTTTGCCATAATTAATTATATGTACTCTGAGGATTGTTTGCCACTCAATTGTCTTTTGAAATCATTAGTGTCACTCATCGGTGTCCTGTCTTTCTGTATCGATCTTTTTTTTTGTTTGCTGCATAGTTATCTGGTATTAAAAACGAATACAGACCTGGAAACCTGCTAAATATTATAAAGAACTTGGTCCTTTTGTTTTTTAAAATACAAGACCTTAGATAAAATTTTCAGGAAAAAGAATTCTCTGAACCTCCCTCTGACTGCAGCAAATCATGAATGTTTAAACCAGTGCGTGGGTGAACATTTTGAAAAGTAGCTGATCTAGCTTTTTCAACAAATTTTACAGGAGGCATTGAAGCCTTTATAGAATATATACTCTATATGGTTTGTTTTTACAACAGAAACACTTGCTGATTAACAGTTCTTGGAAAAAAATCTTTTGTTTGTCATTTTTACTAAATTCTAATCAGAATGAGTTTGCTTTCTTTTGCCACTAAGGACTTGTGCATGACACTCCAGGACATTGGGCTTAAGATAATCCATTAAATTTAGAATTTGAAGCCTTGGGTTCCTCAGTGTAGGAAATAAGTCTTAAATTCCATTTTTTAATTATCTGTAATTGTGGAATCATTTATGTATTAAACTTTATTCACAAAGAGGCCAAATTTATTAAGTAGTGCCATGCCCACATACAGTACCCTTCTCAAATGCCATGCTAGCTTCTTACAAATGCCATCTTTTTGTTCTTCAGATGTCCCTCACACTCTTGTCTTGAGGAGAAATTCCACAGTACACTTACATAATTTAAGCACACCTTCTTTTTTTTCTATCTTGGTGTTCAGTGCCTGTTCAGCTCTGAAAATGAGATCTGCTGCTGTGGCAGAGCTTTACTGAGTTGTATATGTTTCAGAATGGTGCAGGCAATGCTTTTAAAATGGCTACAATGATCACGTATAAATTTGCTGTTTATCATGTGTCTCATACCAATAGTGTGTATCTGACTAGTGTGCTTTACATTTTTTTAAATGAATGAGATTCTGAAATGTATCTCTTCCATCAATCTTTTTCCAAACCTGTGTGGTGTGCTGCTGAGTACTGCCTTGTGTATTTATGCTTCTTAAATACTTCTTAGTGTGGTTTTGATGTGCCAATTTCCTCATTTATTATACGGAGTACTGGTAAAGTGACCTGTCACAAACCATTTGTTTTTGGCACTACAAAACATTTAAACTTTATTTTCCTTCATTGTGTAACAGAAAAAAAAAACAGTCCACCATTGTCATGGAGCAGGTTTTGTTACTGTTGCTGGAAGGTAGAGGACCCATGGGGCTGACTTCCAGCATCCCTCCAGTGTTCATGATGTGAGTTGATGACCGCATTCTGGATGGGTATCCAGGTGTATCTGACACATTTTGGTGTGTGGCAAATGGCCTCCAATATCCTTCTACATCTCTAGGTGTCCACTGAAAGTGCATTTATAAAAGTACTTGAAGGATACTAACATATTCATTATTAGCTGTACTTTGATTTCCTTAAAATTTTGTAGCATACAGTAATGCAGCACATTCAAGTGTTCTTCAAAACCTTCTGTGACAGAAATGTTGTGCATACATGCATATAGAATGTAGCACAAGCAATTACAGTTCAGAAGCATTTTAATGGAACAAAATATGAACAACTGCATAGTAACACTCCATTTGTATTTGGTTTCAGTCACTGCCATCTCTAGTGTTGTCCAGTGCATTAGTTGGTTGGTGGCCCATGAGCATTGTAGTAATATTACCACCAGATCTTGTTTCTGTGGAGCTATTTGCAAGATTCACCTAAAGTGTCTCCCTTGTAGTTCTTTGCTATCCCTCATTCACACTGACTTTGAGCATAATCCCCAAAGGAGGAACTGAAATGCCCCCGGTGCCCACAGCCATGGGCATCTTCTGTTTCCTGGGACATTAATAGTGATAACCAGTGGTGTAGTGATGTCTGGAGAAGTGGGTATACTGTAAATTTAGCCCCCAAGTTTTTTAGCGGCCTACACAGCAAAAGGAAAAGTGCTCCGTTATTAATAGTGACAGTCTTACATATTTAGTTCCCACTAGAAAGGGACAGTACTATTTACATCTGCTGCCTGACTTCATTCACTTCAAGGATCATTATGAGATCAACAAACCAGAGATGCAGATTTTGTGGATCTGTCTGGTTCATGGATTACAGAGTGATTCAACTGCATAATACATACATTTTCTTAGTCCATGGGGAAAGTAGATTCTTTTGTAAACCGTGTCTTGGAATATCTAATCTGCAACAGAGAGTGAAGGCCAGAGAGTGACACAATTATAAAATTCAAATAATTTGTCAGTGGCAGTATGCGAAAATTACTGGTGGTACAGAAGCCCATTTCATTAATAGTAGATACATTTAACATGAAGCCAATGCCTTTTCAGTCAGAGATACATTTTATTTTTACAAAATTTAAACAGATGATTTTTAAAATAAAGTACTTGGATTTGACCGTTCTGAATATTCATTAACTTATTGGTGTGAAAATAGTACCAACACACTAACACGGTTTCAAGTTTAAAATCGGCATTTCTCAGGAAGAATAGCATACCTAGCTAGAAATGCTTTAATGTCTGGGCCGTTTGGACACCGGCTAGTGCTCAGGGAAAATGGTGTAAGTGTAACGTTATAAACTCTCCCCAACACCTGTTAATCTCCTATACTCAAAAATAAGCACTGATGTGAAAGTCAGGTTGAAATATCTGTTTTAAAATGCAACCAACTGGAATTTGTTGACAGCTAGCAGCTTTGATGCTAATGAAAGTCAAGGAAGCTAACTTAACACTAGCCACAGCATGACCAAATTGGAACAACAAAAAATAAACTAAATAAAAACGCTGCTAGTTAATGCTGTAGAAACGCTGTATTAACATCATTTACAAATCTTGCTATTCTAAAATGCTCACCATGGTTGACGTGTTCTTCCATTGAATTTGCAACGTCAATCGGAGATTTAGCGCCTCCACCGTCGGCACCCCCGTCCGACTGGGGTTGTTGACTGAGAGGCTGTGGCTATCTGTCTGGCTGGATAGTAGCAATAATGTAGCTTCACGAGGTTGTTTGTTCTGAAAGCTATTTTTTTGTTTGTATGGTTCGCTTCATTTTCACTATTGGTTATATTAACTTTTCACGTGAGGACATATTTTGGTGTGTAACAATGGACCGACAGGAAGGTGGCGGCAAAGGATATTTTTCCCGGTTTAGCAAAGGAACAGCATGTCCCGCCCTACTCTGCCTTTGTTTGGTAGGGCAAACGGATTACGCCAATCGTTAGTTCTCCCAAAATGTAACCAAAACAGACAACAATGGCAGAAAAAAAAATTTACGTTTCTGCAGCATATAAATGCGTATCAGCATGTCAGTGTGGCTGTAGACTGTCAGTGTATGGACTGAAAAGCGCCATATACCCGCGTATACCCTGTATATTACACTGTAGCGTATACCCATAACAGGGGATTTAGAAGTGGGTATACGCTGTGATGACCTAATAAGAAGTGGGTATACAGTGATCCCTCGCTATATCGCGCTTCGACTTTCGCGGCTTTACTCCATCGCGGATTTTAAATGTAAGCATATCTAAATATATATCACGGATTTTTCGCTGGTTCGCGGATTTCTGCGGACAATGGGTCTTTTAATTTAAAGTACATGCTTCCTCAGTTTGTTTGCCCAGTTGATTTCATACAAGGGACGCTATTGGCGGATGGCTTAGAAGCTACCCAATCAGAGCATGTATTACGTATTAACTAAAACTCCTCAATGATATACGATGTGCTTCCCCGAGCGGATTGTTTGCTTTTCTCGGTCTTTCTCTGACATTCTCTGCGCCTGACGGAGGGGGTGTGAGAAGAGGGGCTGTTTGACTCGAAGATATGGATGCTCCTCTAAGAAATGCTGCTTTATCGCGGTGGCCCAAAAGCACGTATTGATTTTTTGATTGTTTGCTTTAATCTCGTGCGCTCTCTCTCTGACGTTCTCTGCTCCTGACGGAGGGGGTGTGAGCAGAGGGGCTGTTTGCACAGAGGCTGTTTGTTTAGAAGATACGGAGGCTATTCTAAAAAATGCTGAAAGACTACCTTCACATTGCTCCCTTCTTTGCGGCTGCTTTATCGCGGTGCTCATACTTAAAAGCCCAACAGCACGTATTGATTTTTTGATTGTTTGTTTTTCTGTCACGCTCTCTCTATCTCTCTGACATTCCCTGCTCCTGATGGCGCTCGTTTTGAAGAGAAGATATGTTTGCATTCTTTTAATTGTGAGAAAGAACTGTCATCTCTGTCTTGTCATGGAGCACAGTTTAAATTTTTGACTAAAGGGTGTTATTTCATGTCTAGAGGGCTCTAATAATGTTAACAGTGTGGGAGAGTTTATAAGGGCTTAAAATATATAAAAATAACCATACAAACATATGGTTTCTACTTCGTGGATTTTTACCTATCGGGGGGGTTCTGGAACGCAATGGGCCGGAGAAACGCGACTGGGTGGGGGCAAAGTAACAGCATTTAAAGAAAATGAACTGTTTTTATAGTCATCTGTCATATTTTGTTTTTACGGAATTAAATATATGCCTTTTGGCATAATTCATTGTTTGGAGTTTTTATGTAAAATCTGTGTTTGACTTGTTTTTGAGTTTGTGCGATAATGCTTACTTATATTAACTACAAATGTGAAACGTGCAGACAGAAGTGAACTTAATATAATAAGCATAAGAAATATATATTTTTAAATACAATTCATTCTCTTTAAATCTTAATGCTGTTGTAGAATGTCTGGATCTAGATAGACCATGCATTTCGCAGAAGGATACATTGTTCTGATTTTGAGTACAACAGCCTCCTGCTCATATAAAATAAGATGTCCAGGGTTGTGGCACAGATCCGATCTCATCGAAGGCGTCTGTTTTTGTTTTATTTTTTTTGTGAGGGCAAAGGTGTTTGGACTTTTAAGAATTCTGCATATTTCAGTTCCACCAAGTACTGCTTTTATCATCTGCAAATTGGAAATGTTTATTTTTTCTTGCCAACAAAGCAGAACAACTAAAACCCATTCATGCCTCCAGTGTAATCGAGACTTGCAGACTGACACATGTAGCAAGCTGTGCTACACCCTAAGTGGGTATGACTCTGAAGAATTCATCACACTGTGTCATCAAACAGTACGCAAAAAAGCTGTAAAACTGGGTCAATGCCCACCGCTCCAATATTCACATGCTTTCCATACAAGAGATAGTGGGTTGGGTTAGGTTTAATCCACCAACCTGTGGGAGGAACACTGGATGACCTAGAGATCTACAAAACATGCACCATCAGTGATGGGGGCTGGAATTTTTTACATGTGTTATGGTGATGTCAAGGTTTCAAAAAGTACAATCAGCATTTTTAAAGTAGGCCAACAAACCCACACTTTTTTTTTTCATCGTTAAGCTGTGAAAACAGAAAAAACCCATCTGAGAAATTGCTATAATATTACGAGTGGCAAAATCTACAGTTTGGTACATCCTGAGAAAGAAAGCAAGTACTGGTGAACTCGGCAACACAAAAAGACCTGGGGCCTCATGTATAACGCCGTGCGTAGAACTCGCACTATAACATGGCGTAAGCACAAAAGCCGAAATGTGCTTACGCACAGAAAAATCCAGCTGGATTCTGTGCGTACTCCAACTTCCACGTTCTTCCGGTACATAAATCCATATCAGCGTGAAAAGTAACGCTCGTGCACGTGCTTTATGTAACGCCCAAATTCCTCCCAGAATTACGCCTCTTTGAATATGCAAATGAATATAAATCGCCCTTAAGCTCAGCCTTCTGTGAAAAGACAATGGGAAAAGCACGGGGAAAAATATATGAATTTCAGTGAATACCAAGTGGAGGCAAAGGAAAAACATACTATTTGTTCAAATATACCGTGGTATAGTCAACAAAAGGAAGTTGATCGAGTGACATAGCGTGTTGGAGAAACTTGAAAGCTCACGTTCACAAAATCGCACAGTGCCGGAAATAAAAAAGAAGTCACATATCAAAGTCGCCGTGAAAAGGCGAGTTTTAGCCCACTGTCTGAGTGTCATATGAAAGCTTATTAGGGTACAGAGAAAAAAAGGCACACAGTGGGGGAAAAAGCACGAAATGTCAACTTCAATCTCGACATTTCCACTTTAATCACTTAGTTTATTTTGTCATTAAAGTAAAACATCAAACTTCATCTTAAAATCGTTTAATTAACCAGTTTCTCAAATCACATCGTAATTAAAGTAGCAAGTTGAATGCTTTGTTTTGTATTTGATCTTCTATGTGCTCTATGTGTGTGAATCACTACTTGCTTCTTAAACCGGCTCTCTTCCTCCAACTGGACACAGAATCCATTACATTTGTGATATTACAGCTCTCTGAATAACTAAAATACTGAGATGTATACGTGATATCATTTTCATGATGATAGGAGTTAAAGCACGTTATTAAACATGTGTTTCACTTCGATGAAATAATTTTTGCAGCAGTACTCAGGGGCGGCTCTAGGCTTGTGGTGGCACTGGGCAGAGGAAGAATCTGTGGCTCCTTCGCCCGCCAATGTCAGTAAGGTAGCTTATGCACGGTGGATGGCCACGTCCGTTGCAGACACTACTTAGCCGCCTCGTGCTCATGACACAAGCATTTAACTTTTGCCGAAATTTGTCGCTGCATTTTTAGCTGTGTTGTTGTTTTCTCTTTCTGTTTTATATTCAATATATATTGGCATAGCTGCCACTGCAATCCTTGCTTTTCTTTCCCCAAGTATCCGATGGCCACACAATCGGCTCTGTAATAGAAGTTAAGCCATCTGTAAGCTTAGCGCCGATTCTTCAAAACGTTTAAGGAACATTGAAATATCTTCGTTATACATGTTTAATTATTCTACCCTTCACGACACTCCCAGTGAAGAATATAGATTATTTAAATGAAGTTAAAGTTTTATCTGTATAATTTAACAAACATATTTTGCTGCATTTCACCTTAAAAATGATATCGTCATCATATGTAAATACGCGCTTTATAAAGTGGCCCAGGTTGTGTGATATTATAACTATAGTGCAAGTTTACAGTGGGGTGATTGTACTTATAAGTACAAACAGTTCTACAAGGAGCAATTGATTGAGTGCATTTAAAGTTCTTGGGATGAAACTGTTTCTGAACCGCGAGGTCCGTACAGGAATTGCTTTAAAACGTTTTGCAGTGGCTGAGACGGCGTGTCCTTGAAGCTGTATGCCGATAATTCTCTTTCCCATCAGCTGCTGCTGTGATTCACACTCGGATACTCCGAGTGGTGCAGTGAGAGTAATATGGAAAAAGATGATCCACTGTGGCAACTCCTAACGGGAGGAGCTGAAAGAAGAAGTGAGAGTAACCACGCTAAAGCAGTTATGGTATTTGGAATACTATGGCTCTTCCCTGGACCTTTTTATATTGTTACAAGTTAATTACAATCCGATGCGTTACACTAATAAACAATATGCGGTTAGTTTCAGTGTATTTATAAAGCCACTTAAGGAAAATAAGGTGTAACCACACAGGAACAGTAGCACTGCTTTGACGCTGGGTGCCGCCAGTCTGCAAAACCGAGCGGAGAAATTGCGTACAAGGTATGAGGTACCGTGGAAAAGTGCGTGGCTTTACACCAAGTGTAGGTTTTATACATCGCGATTTGAACGTGGAAAAGTTCTTACGCAACATTTCTGTGCGTTCGCACCATTTATACATGAGGCCTCTGGACGTCCACAGAAGACAACAGTGGTGGATGATCACAGAATCATTTCCATGGTGAAGAGAAACCCCTTCACAACAGCCAACGAAGTGAACAACACTCTCCAGGGGGTAGGCGTATCGATATACAAGTCTACCATAAAGAGAAGACTGCCTGAAAGTAAATACAGAGGATTCACTGCAAGGTGCAAGCCACTCATAAGCCTCAAGAATAGAAAGGCTAGATTGGACATTGCTAAAGAACATCTAAAAAGCCAGCACAGTTCTGGATAAACATTCTTTGGACAGATGAAACCAAGACCGTGTTTATTGATGATGTGACACAGGACACAAGCGGCCGAATGAATTTTGAGGTGTTCAGAGACATACTGTCTGCTTAAATCCAGCGAAATGCAGTCAAATTGATTGGGCGGCGTTTCATAATACAGATGGACAATGACCCAAAACATACAGCCAAAGCAACCCAGGAGTTTATTAAAGCAAAGAAGTGGAAAATTCTTGAATGGCCAAGTCAGTCACTTGATCTTAACCCAATTGAGCATACATTTCACTTGTTGAAGACTAAACTTCTGACAGAAAGGCCCACAAACAAACGGCAACTGAAAGCCGCTGCAGTAAAGGCCTGGCAGAGCATTAAAAAGGAGGAAACCCAGCATCTGGTGATGTCCATGAGTTCAGGCTGCCATTGCCAGCAAAGGGTTTTCAATCAAGTATTAGAAATGAACATTTTATTTCCAGTTATTTAATTTGTCCAATTACTTTTGAGCCCCTGAAATGAAGGGATTGCGTTTAAAAAAAAACTTTAGTTGCCTCACATTTTTATGTAATCTTTTTGTTCAACCCACTAAATTAAAGCTGAAAGTCTGCACTTCAACTGCATCTGAGTTGTTTCATTTAAAATTTATTGTGGTAATGTACCGAACCAAAATTAGAAAAAAGTTGTCTCTGTCCAAATATTTATGGAGCTGACTGTATCCTGTTGCTTGCTTTCTGTCATTTATTTTAGAAAATCTCTGGTTTTATAAGTTATCATTGATAATGGTGTGACAGATGTGTGGATCAGATTTTCCATGTTTTTCTATCATTTTGTTGAGTTAAATTTTAAATTCTTTCCAGTACAAGCAGTGACAGATTTTTATATAAACAACTAATATACTGTGTATGGCAAATGCACTGTCTATGGCGGACACCTTTTTATCCAAGACAATTTACAAAATCCGAATACATTCTACCCATTTACAAGAATGTTTCACCTTTGGAACAGAAGTAGGGTAAATTTATTTCCTCCGGGTCACACAATAAGTCACAGGTAGAAAAAGAACTGACATCTGAGGTTAAAAGTCCAATGCTTTCACTTCTTCACATCTACTGTCAACCAATTGTCATTAAAAATTACTAAGTTATCCAATTATCATGTATGTTGAAACAGAAATTCATATATTGGTAATACTTTTTAATTTTTATTATTCACTCATTAATTAACACAGTGCTTCTTTACAAATCAATTATTAGTTGTAGATCACTTTGCAATGCTTAATCTAACATTATAACTAATCATTCGTTGTGTACATTGGTAAAAGTTTATCCATAGAAGAAAATAAATTATTATAAAGCGTTGCCATGGATGTGATGTGAAGTGCCTTTATACAATTTCAGCGTTGATGACCGAGATGAACCTTAAAGCTGAATGGTTAAATATAAATAAATGATTATTTAGAGATCTAAATCTGGAAAAAAAAAAATCGGGTTAGTCTGCCTTTAACATCGCTGCTTTGTTTTTTGTGGTCTTCAGTTGAAATTTAGACTATGTGGAGTTTATATATTGCTTGTTCTCTGCAATATTATTCCATGCACTAGTACTGTTTCTACCCCTAAGACTTTTAAATTGATGAAACAGGTGACACACTACACAACATTTTGTCACTTTTTGATTGGCGAGGGCAGGGATTCTTTCTTATGGTACTAGATGTTTCCCTAGCCACAAGAAGCTGCACTCTGGCAGCCTGGCATGTTGAGTAGGTGCTAACATGGGACCACCCATAGTAAGACTGTGTTTTTTACTTTTATGGTCACTGTCTGCACTTAGATCTGAAAACAAAAAAACAGTTTTTGTTTCTGTGCACGTACCATTCTACTTCCCAGGCTTTAAAAATTGTTAAAAATGATCAAATTGTTTTCAGTATGTGCTTAACTCTGAAGGTAGTACTGTTGTTCAGTCCATTTAAGATGCCCTCAGGGCTCCTCACTATTGCCTTTTTCTTTTTTCTGTAGATATTGAGACTTGCTGTTCTTGACTTTTGATTTTAAAAAAAGAAAAAAAAAAACACTTGGGATTCAGTACAGTACATTTACTTGCTTTAGATGAAGTCTTTTTATATAAAAAAAAAAAAGTCAGAAGTTCTTTTCCTAGGTGGTAAATTCATAGACAGTAATAACTGTTCTTAAACTTCCCATGAATTGCAGAAAATTCACCTGTTACAGTGCTTATAAAAATATTCACCCCACCAGATCAACAGAAAGGCTCTTTAATGTCAAAGTAAAAACAGATTCCTGCAAAATGGTCTAGAATTGTAAATGTAAAATGGAAAATTAATTGCACAGTGTTTCAGCTTTCTCAAGTCTGTGTTTAATAGATGTAACTTTGTCAGCAATTCTACCTTGTGTCTCTGATAGATCTCAAGACACTGGGCATTGCAATTTCCCCTCATTCTTCTATGCAAAACTGCTCAAACTCTCTCTCAGCTTATATGTTAATTGTGAGTGAAAAGCCGTATTTTTTTTTCTTTCTTCTTCAAGTTCAGCAACACGTTCTCAATTGGAATGTGATCTGGATTCTGACTCTTCTGCTCCAGAATGTTAACATTATTTTTAAGCCACTCTTGTGTAGCTTTAGCTTTATGCTTGGCTATGACTGAAAATCACTGGAAAAGTTGTCTTAAGCCTTTCAGTGACTTGAATAATTTCTTATCCATCCAATGAATTGTGATTTTTAAACCTTTCTTCACAAAGTTGGTTAGTGTGTTCTTGTGTCTTCATTGGGGCCACAATACTGACACTTCACTAGTTGCTCCTTCCGAATGCAGGTGCATTACCATCAATGGAAACTCCTTTACTATGGAAGGGTGATCTACATTAATTATGTGACTTTAAAATCCAGTTGGCATAACAGGTTATCTCTGCATCCAGGTGTCCATCGTCTGCTACCACTGATCCTAGATACAGCTAGGGCCATAGTATTTGGATGTATCAATACTAAGATTGCATCCGTTGCTTCTCTGCCTGGCATTAAACCAAACTTCTCCTTCCCTGTGGTGGTCTCCTCCCTAAGCCTTCTCTCTATATAACCCTTTCCCCAAATTTTATTTTCTGTGACAACAGCTTTATTTCTGTATAGTTATTTATGATTATGGAAACTGCAATCTCACTGTTCCTCCACTCCTGTAGCATTTGCTCATGTTCTTCTGCATTAGATCCCACAACATATCCACTCTCTCATTCTCAAACTCTTTCAAATTTCCACTGATATTTCGTCCTCTCCTGTTGCCTTCATTCTTTTTTCTTATCAGTGCCTCGTTTACTTTTTTTTTTTTTTTTCCCTTGGATATATACCTTCATCTAGGACTCCATCTCCCAAATATTTATCCTTGGATTTCCTTCATTGAATGACTTTTTAAAGTACTCCTTCTGCTTATTCTTGATAATATCAAGCTTATTTAAGACCACACCTTGCTTATGTTTTATCTAATTTATCTACCAAAAATTATTTTCAGCCTTGTTCCCAGCCTTCACTATTCCAGAAATCATTCTTGCTCCCTCTTTTTGACTCCAATTTTTCATACAAATCCTTCAAAACTTGTGCCTTGGCTTTTGTCACAGTCCTCTTTGCCTCCTTGTTTGTCTGCCTCTGTATTTTTCTGATTGGTATCATGTCTTTTTACTCCTCCTCCAGCCTTTATCACAACCCGCACCTCTATGTTCTATCAAAACGTCTCTGTCCTGAGGTGTTCTCCTTTTGTCAACCTACACAACACGCCATCCCCTACTCTCAATACAACTATGCTATTCTTCCACTATTTCTCAACACTATTAAATTGCTTCATTTAAAACTTTCTCCCTGAACCTGTTAAGCCTTTCCTCTTTTAAGGTTGAGGTTGAGGTGCTGCTTGCTCTGCTTTTATTCTCTTGATGAGAGTGATGTCCCAGCCCATTTCCATCACATGATGCTAAACTCACACTTCCCCATTTATGGCATTGCAGTTCTTTCTTTTTCAAGCAAGATCTTCGACACATCAGAATATCTGTTTGACTTTCTCTGCCTCCACTACTATAAGTTAAAGCTTATCAAAGGCATACAAACCCTCTCAAAGAATGTGTTAGCTATTACCAAATCAAGGGCCATAGCAAAATTTACTATCCTATCTCCTCTACCCACTTCTTGTCCTCTTTGTACCCTCTTGAACATGTGGGAATGAGCACAGAGATGGTAATTTAGATCACCACCAACAATCACCTTTTCTCTATCTTACAGCTTGAAAATCTTCATCCCTTTGTGCCCAGATAGTCTCATAGCCCTCCTGAAGAGACGGATCAGACCCTGAATGTCGCTCACAGGGTACGCATTTTCTGAACATGAGTGGACTGATTCCAGGATTATAAGTTTTGAATATATTTTTACAGCTAGATGCATTTACCCACTCTCACCCTCTCGTTATTTGGGCTTAAGACCAGCACCAAGTTGGAATGATTTGTCCCCCTTGGTGGATAGATTCCTGTTACACTTTAGTAACTATTAGTAATTTAACTCAAGAAGACAAGGTAGGCATAATATAGATTCTGTATCAATTACATAAACCTACTAAGACTGTACATACAAAATAGAACTTATTTTCACTACATTTAAAAGTTACAGTGAATCCGGAAAGTATTCACAGCGCATCACTTTTTCCACATTTTGTTATGTTAAAGCCTTATTCCGAAATGGATTCAATTCATTTTTTTCCTCCGAATTCTACACAGAACACCCCATAATGACAATGTGAAAAACGTTTACTTGAGGTTTTTGCTAATTTATTAAAAAAAAAAAATTGAGAAAGCACATGTATATAAGTATTCACAGCCTTTGCAATGACGCTCAAAATTGAGCTCCGGCGCATCCTGTTTCCCCTGATCATCCTTGAGCTGTTTCTTAATTGGAGTCCACCTGTGGTAAATTCAGTTGATTGGACATGATTTGGAAAGGCACACACCTGTCTATATAAGGTCCCACGGTTGACAGTTCATGTCGGAGCACAAACCAAGCATGAAGTCAAAGGAATTGTCTGTAGACCTCCAAGACAGGATTGTCTCGAGGCACAAATCTGGGGAAGGTTACAGGAAAATTTCTGCTGCTTTGAAGGTCCCAATGAGCACAGTGGCCTCTATCATCCGTAAGTGGAAGAAGTTCGAAACCACCAGGACTCTTCCTAGAGCTGGCCGGCCATCTAAACCGAGCGATTGGGGGAGAAGGGCCTTAGTCAGGGAGGTGAACAAGAACCCAATGGTCAATCTGTCAAAAGTCCTCTGTTGAGAGAGGAGAACCTTCCAGGAGGACAACCATCTCTGCAGCAATCCACCAATCAGGCCTCTTTGGTAGAGTGGCCAGACGGAAGCCACTCCTTAGTAAAAGGCACATGGCAGCCCGCCTGGAGTTTGCCAAAAGGCACCTGAAGGACTCTCGGACCACGAGAAACAAAAAATCCTCTGGTCTAATGAGACAAAGATTGAACTCTTCGGTGTGAATGCCAGGCATCACGTTTGGAGGAAACCAGGCACCGCTAATCACCAGGCCAATACCATCCCTACAGTGAAGCATGGTGGTGGCTGCATCATGCTGTGGGGATGTTTTTCAGTGGCAGTAACTGGGAGACTAGTCAGGATAAAGGGAAAGATGACTGCAGCAATGTACAGAGACATCCTGGATGAAAACCTGCTCCAGAGCGCTCTTGACCTCAGACTGGGGCGACAGTTCTTCTTTCAGCAGGACAACGACCCTAAGCACACAGCCAAGATATCAAAGGAGTGGCTTCAGGACAACTCTGAATGTCCTTGAGTGGCCCAGCCAGAGCCCAGACTTGAATCCGATTGAACATCTCTGGAGAGATCTTAAAATGGCTGTGCACCGACGCTTCCCATCCAACCTGATGGAACTTGAGAGGTGCTGCAAAAAGGAATGGGCGAAACTGGCCAAGGATAGGTGTGCCAAGCTTGTGGCATCATATTCAAAAAGACTTGAGGCTGTAATTGCTGCCAAAGGTGCATCGACAAAGTATTGAGCAAAGGCTGTGAATACTTATGTACATGTGATTTCTCAGTTTTTTTATTTTAAATAAATTTGCAAAAACCTCAAGTAAACTTTTTTCACGGTGTCATTATGGGGTGTTGTGTGTAGAATTCAAAGGAAAAAAAAAATTTAATCCATTTTGCAATAAGGCTGTAACATAACAAAATGTGGAAAAAGTGATGCGCTGTGAATACTTTTCGGATGCACTGTAAGTGATATTTACGAATCAGTTTTAAATAGTATGTGTAATATAAAAGGACACATTACCAAAAAAAAAAGTCAGATTCAGATTTGGTTCACCTGGTCAGCTTCCAAGCACTGAGAATGTTCTTCTAGACCCTTCCTCCCTTGCCTATGTATGCCTCTCCAAGTCAGTTCAGGTGTTGCGAATGCCCTTGTAGTTTTCTGGTGCTCTTCTTGGTATAGGATGTTCTATTTTGCGTGGTACTGTAATTGTTCCTCTTGGCTTTCTGCCTCTCTTGAGCATTCTTCTGATGGCATGCAGCTAAATGATTGATTTGCTGCTGCTGGCTTTCAGAATTCTGCATCAGACTCTTTCTTCTAGGATCAGCAAATCTTGGATTTGAATTGGTTTACCTTGGAAATTAATACAAAAAGAAAAAAAGCAAAACATACTGACTTCATTCCTTAGAATGTGAATAGCTAGATCCAACAGGGTGTACTCTCACTGAAAAGACAAAAGTTAAGGTGAAGGAGAATTTGAACCCGTTGCTCTTTATCCTTAGAATCTTGAACCTGCGAAATGATGGCAACAATTAGAATTAAAAAAAAAAAAAAGTGTCTGATTCCTGTCTGAGAGAATGCACTGTGCTGTCTGTAGTACTTGTTCTGTCAGGCCTGTTTGATAAGCAATATCAGATTTCACACACGTGTAGACATCATATGTAAATTAGCCTTATTGTACATTTAAGATGATACAGTGCATACTCCGTGATCAGGTTATTAGGGAGACTATACTACAGGGAGTGCAGAATTATTAGGCAAGTTGTATTTTTGAGGATTAATTTTAATATGGAACAAACACAGTGCTATCAGTCAATCCAAAATGTTAATAAACCTGAAACCTGAATGTTTCACAACGGAAATGTGAGTGTGAACATCATCGGGAATACATATGTGCGCACAATTATTAGGCAACTATTCTGCACTCCCTGTAATACTGTGTGGGGCCTCCTTTTGCTCTCAAAACAGCCTCCATTATTTCTGGTATGGATTCAAGATGTCAAACATTCCTTTGAGATTGTGGTCCATGTTGTTATGATTGCATCCTGGAATTCCTACAGATTTTGTCAGCTGCACATTCATACTGTGAATCTCCTGTTCTACCAGGTCCAAAAGGTGTTCTGTCTGGATTCAGATCTGTTGACTGGGAAGGCCACTGAAGAACACTGACCTCCTTCATGTTCATGAATGAAACATTATCTGCACCAGATTCTGAACATACAATATGTGTCCCTCTGCAAAAATCTAGATTCATCGACCCAAATATGTTTAAAGCCACTGCTTAGTCATAAAAAAAATTCTGGAACAACAACTAGTTGCTTACTTTATGGCTGTCAAGCATTCCATTACAATAGACAAGTCAATCAGGTTAAAAGGAAAAAATAAAGCTAGGCTTCATCCACATAAAAATGATCAGAAATACTGTATTACTAAATTACCTGCTCCAGTAGAAGCATATATAAAGAAAACAAAATAGGCCCCAATATAGAAACTCCACTTGTCACTGCAGCAGTATCTGAAAGAAATTTTCCAAGTGAAATGGAAAAGCTCCTCACTAGAAGATAAAATGCAAACTGATCCAAAGCACAAGTTGAAATGCCAGTCAGATGGTTTAACTTGCATCATGCCCTGATTTGTATAAAAATTGTAAGCTCCCAAAGAATCGGAGTATTGAAAGAATTCCAAGAGTCTCATAGAGAAATGGGCTCAAATTACACTCACCTAAAGGATTATTAGGAACACCTGTTCAATTTCTCATTAATGCAAATTATCTAATCAACCAATCACATGGCAGTTGCTTCAATGCATTTAGGGGTGTGGTCCTGGTCAAGACAATCTCCTGAACTCCAAACTGAATGTCAGAATGGGAAAGAAAGGTGATTTAAGCAATTTTGAGCGTGGCATGGTTGTTGGTGCCAGACGGGCCGGTCTGAGTATTTCACAATCTGCTCAGTTACTGGGATTTTCACGCACAACCATTTCTAGGGTTTACAAAGAATGGTGTGAAAAGGGAAAAACATCCAGTATGCGGCAGTCCTGTGGGCGAAAATGCCTTGTTGATGCAAGAGGGCAGAGGAGAATGGGCCGACTGATTCAAGCTGATAGAAGAGCAACTTTGACTGAAATAACCGCTCGTTACAACCGAGGTATGCAGCAAAGCATTTGTGAAGCCACAACACGCACAACCTTGAGGCGGATGGGCTACAACAGCAGAAGACCCCACCGGGTACCACTCCTCTCCACTACAAATAGGAAAAAGAGGCTACAATTTGCACGAGCTCACCAAAATTGGACAGTTGAAGACTGAAAAAATGTTGCCTTGTCTGATGAGTCTCGATTTCTGTTGAGACATTCAAATGGTAGAGTCAGAATTTGGCGTAAACCGAATGAGAACATGGATCCATCATGCCTTGTTACCACTGTGCAGGCTGGTGGTGGTGGTGTATTGGTGTGGAGGATGTTTTCTTGGCACACTTTAGGCCCCTTAGTGCCAATTGGGCATCGTTTAAATGCCACGGGCTACCTGAGCATTGTTTCTGACCATGTCCTTCCCTTCATGACCACCATGTACCCATCCTCTGATGGCTACTTCCAGCAGGATAATGCACCATGTCACAAAGCTCGAATCATTTCAAATTGGTTTCTTGAACATGACAATGAGTTCACTGTACTAAAATGGCCCCCAGAGTCACCAGATCTCAACCCAATAGAGCATCTTTGGGATGTGGTGGAACGGGAGCTTCGTGCCCTGGATGTGCATCCCACAAATCTCCATCAACTGCAAGATGCCATCCTATCAATATGGGCCAACATTTCTAAAGAATGCTTTCAGCACCTTGTTGAATCAATGCCACGTAGAATTAAGGCAGTTCTGAAGGCAAAAGGGGGTCAAACACCATATTAGTATGGTGTTCCTAATAATCCTTTAGGTGAGTGTAGTTTATGATATGATCGCTCTTCTTGCTTTTTCTTGCAATTGTAGCAATTGATATTGGTTGTTAAGTCTCTTTCCTGTTCTTGATATCCTGCAGTGGCAGTTGGCTTTACTAGCGTTTTGGTCAGGAACCTTATAAATGTCTCCTCTTCATTAAACCTGGTGGGGGGGAATGAAATCTATGTAGATGTGAATTTGTTTTCACTACTCTTTTGCCAGCTGCCTTTAGTGCACCTCCTTTGATCCAATATGATGTTTGTGCTAATTATGGTTTTGCTAATGGCACTGCTTATCTGAACCTTTTTAATAGGAGAGCAACCTAGTAAATTTCAAAGCCTGAATAATTTTGTGCACAGCATAAAACAGTTGTTAAACTAACTTTAAACCTATGAAATGCAGCAAAAGAATAATTAGCAAGGCCAGGTCCTCTTCCCTGTGTTCCGTGTGGATTGTTGCACTAGATCAATTGCTTACGTTTAACATAATTCATGAGCAGTTAACTGTTCTGTTAGCATTTCTGCTTGTAATTCAGCAACTCTTAAAATGGACGCTGTACAGTTGTTGCCAAAACTTGAAGTATCGGTTTTCACAAATTTTGCTGCTTCAGTGTTTTTAGATCTTTGTCAGATGTTTCAATGGTTTACTGAAGTATAATTAGAAGCATTTCATAAGTTTCAAAGGCTTTTATTAACAATTACATTAAGTTTATGCAAAGAGACAATATTTGCATGGGTGTTTTGGTACCCTTCTCTTGGTCTCTGTCCTCCAAGAGCAACTTCTCGCAGCCATCCAAGAACAGTTTGGTGATGAACACTGCCTTTTCCAGCATGATGGAGCATCGTGCCATAGAGCAATAGTGATAACTAAGTCGCTTGGGGAACAAAACATCAAAATTTTGGGTCCATGGCAAGGAAACTCCCCAGACCTTAATCCCGTTGACAACTTGTGGTCAATCCTCAAGAGGCAGGTAGACAAACAAAAACCTACACATTCTGACAAACTCCAAGCATTGATTATGTAAGAATGGGCTGCCATCAGTCAAGATTTGGCCCAGAAGTTGGTTAACAGCATACCAGGGCGAATTGCAGAGGTCTTGAAAAAGAAAGGCCATCACTGCAAATACTGACTTTTTGCATAAACCTAATGTAATTGTCAATAAAAGCCTTTGAAACTTACGAAATGCTTGTAATTATAATTCAGTATACCATAGAAACATCTGACAAAACGATCTAAAAACACTGAAGCAGCAAATTTTGTGAAAACCAATATCTGTCATTCTTAAAACATTTGGCCATGGCTATATATCGGACTGGTTTTGGTTCCGTGTGCTTCCTCATGTCCGTGGAGAAAGCTGCATTACACATTGAAAGAAACTGAAGAAAGGGGAAAGTGCACTTCCTCCAACAGGACACAGAATCCATTACATTCGTGATATTACAGCTCTCTGAATAATTAAAATACTGAGATGTATACTTGATATCATTTTCATGATGATAGGAGTTAAAGCATGTTATTAAACATGGGAGCACGGTGACGCAGTGATTGTTCATGCCTCGTGCAAGATGCTTGCTGCGCCGTGCGCGACCTTCATTGAAATAATTTATTGCAGCAGTACTGTCTCTTTCAAATGTACTAACCTCCAGTTCCTGTCCTTCCTTTTCTTTCTCCAAGTAACCAATTGCCACCCAATCAGCTCTGTAATAGACGTTAAGCTATCTGTAAGCTTAGAACGCCGATTCTTCAAAACTTTTAAGAAACGTTGAAATATCTTCATAGTACATGGTTTTTAAGTATTCCATCCATCTATCCTTCCCTTGTCTCGCCAGCCCCAGCAAGAATACAGAGCAAGCAAGGAACAATCCGTGAATGTAGCGCCAGCTCCTCGCTAGCGCTGCGGCACTGTGTCCTCACATGTTTAATTATTAATAACTAGCAAAATACCCGCGCTTCGCAGCGGAGAAGTAGTGTATTAAAGAAGTAATGAAAAAGAAAAGGAAACATTTTAATAATAACATAACATGATTGTCATTGTCATGAGTGTTGCTGTTATATATAATCTATACTAATAAAAG